>NW_026349715.1:0-281 GCF_001194135.2 Octopus bimaculoides | reverse complement strand
TATATATACATATATATTTATACATATACATATATATACATATATATACACATATACATACATATTTATATATATACGCATATATATATATATGTCGATATATATGTCGAGTGAATCGGGTAATAATGAAGATGACACTGGCGCTGAGAAGTAGGGTGGTTGTTCTATCTGTTAAGAAGTTCTATATAGGCAAGCCTTCTTATCCCAGTATTTTGTCGTCGATGTTCTTAGCATTATTATCATTATTATTATTGTTATTATCATTATTATTATTATTATTA
>NW_026349714.1:0-447 GCF_001194135.2 Octopus bimaculoides | reverse complement strand
TTTTTTTTTTTTTTTTACATTGTTCTTGGCAATATTGAATGAAATTTTGAAAATGAAATTTTCTTTTTCTTTTTCTTTCTTTTTTAAAATTTTGTTCAATGTATAAAGTAGAGAGCATCGTGGTGCTTTTTAAATGTTCGCATTCGGAGAACTCATTGTATCCATGAAATTATCTTCAGTAAAGGATAATAATTAATTATGACAAATGGAGATCCGGAGTAAATGGATTTGAGCAATGTTATTGGCTATTAAGCGAATAACTTATCTGTCACAGCAGCTCACAGAGACAAAGGTTAGACAGGCAAAGAACCAGATATAAGAAATTAAGGATTAAGTTTGGCTTATAATCCTCCTGATCAATGAATTTTCATACACAGATTTATAGTTAACACTGAAAGGAAAAAATGACAAGTCATGGTGTGAAATATTCGCAATGTGTGTGTATGT
>NW_026349713.1:0-391 GCF_001194135.2 Octopus bimaculoides | reverse complement strand
CATTGTGTGTTTTGTCTTCTGCCCAAATTTTATTCCAAAATTCCTGCACTACTTTTGATGGGACAGACTTTACTGTAACTGGTATTTTCCCTATCTTTCTGTAAGAAGTTTTTGGATTATCTTTGAACATGTTGTCCTTGAAGAATCTAACGCGCTTTTCATACCTTGCTAAGCAGGCAGCTTTAGCACATACTTTTTGTTTGATGGTATCTATGGTGGTATCGATGTCTCATATGGTTTTCATATTACATTTTCTTTTTAATTTTCGGATTTTTGTTGGTTTGATATTCCTGTCAAGCTTAAGATTTTTATAACTTTCTATGTCAGACCTAAGTAGCTGGATTTGGTGTTGAATACGCTCTTGCCAAGAAGGCTTTTTGTGGGAATGTTA
>NW_026349712.1:0-214 GCF_001194135.2 Octopus bimaculoides | reverse complement strand
CTTTTACATGCCACCGGCACGAGGGCCAGTTAGGTGGTACTGGCAACGGCCACGCTCAAATGATGCTTTTTACGTGCCACAGGCACGGAAGCCAGTCAACGGTCCTGGCAACGATCACGCTCAGATGGTGCGCTTAGCGCTCCACTAACACGGATGCCAGTCACGCGGTGCTGTCATTGAATTTGATTTCGATTTCACTTGCCTCAACAGGTCT
>NW_026349710.1:156-471 GCF_001194135.2 Octopus bimaculoides | reverse complement strand
CAAAACATCAACATATAAATTAGAGACAAAATAACGATTGTCTCATCCTTATATATTATAATTTTTCCTACCCTATATTAATTCTGGGTAAATGTCTTCTTTCTATCCTAGAAACTTGGTAGACAGAAAGTAAAAAGATGCGTACTGTATGTATTTATGTCTGCACCTACATGTGTGCGCATGTGAATGTGTGTGTATGTGCATGTGTGTGTTTGTGTGTTTGTGTGTGTGTGTGTTTGTGCAAGTGGGTGTCTATGTGTATGTGTGTGTATATATGTATGTGTGTGTATGTGCATGTGTGTGAGAGTGTGTGTG
>NW_026349710.1:0-146 GCF_001194135.2 Octopus bimaculoides | reverse complement strand
GTGTATATATGTATGTGTGTGTATGTGCATGTGTGTGAGAGTGTGTGTGTATATATATACTTATATGTGTGTGTGTATGTGCATGTGTGTGAATGTGTGTGTGTTTATGTGTATGTGTGTGTATATATATGCATGTGTGTGAGTGT
>NW_026349709.1:0-388 GCF_001194135.2 Octopus bimaculoides | reverse complement strand
GTGTATATATACAAATATGGGCATATACGTATTTACTAAATTTCTGTAGTCGCTGCGTCTATCCCCTGTAATCCTAATCTTCACTTTCTCCTCGTCTGCTCCACACATACTTAGATATGTGTATATCCGCAAAACCACACCCATACCCACACACTCACACACATACAAACGCATATATATATATGTGTGTATGTGTGCGTGTGTGAGTGTATGTATTGTGCATACAAATACTTGTATAGATGTGTTTAGATATATGTGTATGTGTGAATGCGTGAGTGAGTGTATGTGTGTGTGTAGATATATACTCACGCACATAAACAATTTACCAGACATACATCAGATTCTTTGTAATAAAGATATAAACATACAGACAGACAAATCAAACGCA
>NW_026349708.1:0-335 GCF_001194135.2 Octopus bimaculoides | reverse complement strand
CCCCCAACATTGCTTGACAACCGATGCTGGTGTGTTTACATCTCCGTAACATGGCAGTTCGGCAAAAGAGTACGATAGAATAAGTATTAGGCTTACAAAAAATAAGTCCTGGGGTTGATTTGCTCAACTAAAGGTGGTGCTCCAGCATGGCTACAGTCAAATGACTGAAACAAGTAAAAGAGTAAAAGAGTAATCGACTAAAAATTCTAAAGTGTTTCATGCAACTAAAAATCTAAATAAAATAAAATATCAATAACCCCTCATATTTTATATATATATATATATACACCTCTGGTATTTGAGTACTCTTTTTTCCACCTTGTTGCACATTTCAT
>NW_026349707.1:0-887 GCF_001194135.2 Octopus bimaculoides | reverse complement strand
GATGAAGATCGAACAGGACGTCCAGTTGAGTTGGATGATAAGCTCCTTGAGGCTTTACTTGAAGAAAATCCTGCATTATCACTTGAAGAATTGGCAATAAAGCTTAGTTCAAACCATACAACTGTTCATCGTCATCTTCAACAACTTGGAAATGTTCCTAAACTTGGAAAATGGGTGCCTCATGAATTGTCCGAAAGTAACAGCAAGTCCCGTGTTGACATCTGCTCTTCTCTCCATTCTCGTGAACTCATTTGACCCTTTTTGAATAGACTTGTGACTGGTGAAAAAAATGGATCTTCTATCAAAATGTTAAACATCATAAACAATGGCTTGGTAAAAGGGAAATAGCTCAATCACAACCGAGATAGTATTCCTACATTTTCTCTAGGTTATTCTGAGTCTCTTCTATCTATCACTTTTTCAAAAACCTTAGCTTTAATTCTCTTAATTTAGTCTTGTTTTTCTAACTTTATTCCTCTCCCTTTTTTCCTCTTCCTTTTTCCCCCCTTTCTTTCTGTTTGGATTTTTGCCATTAATATTATAGTTTTACTCATAAATAATACTACCCCACATTAATTTATATCTTATTTTAACTGGATATGTTTATCTTGTTCTAATTATTATTGTTCCCTATAGTTTTAAACTTAGTAATTTAGTGTTTCTTTGTATTATTCTATTTATACTGTAGAATAGATATATTTCTTTAATACCTTGACCTTAATTCCCTTACCTTAAATTTTTTCCAAATTCTTACCACTCCTTAGGGTATTTACCCTTCCATTTCCTTTTTTTTTTCTTTCCCTCATGCTTGATTTACCCCTAACCAGCTGTCCACCTCTACTTAACCTACCTTCCTCTATATTTGAAATTACTACTATCCCTCCAAT
>NW_026349706.1:0-623 GCF_001194135.2 Octopus bimaculoides | reverse complement strand
TATATATATGTACACACATATATATATATATATATACACATGTGTGCGTGTGCTTCCCGTGGTTTTCTGAATATTTATTCAATTATTCGTGTTTATTCGTTCTTTGTTTTATTGTCCTTTTAAGACCATAATGGTATTCTCTAGAACCGTCGATTTAAGACACAATTACCGAAATAGAATGTGTTTTCGTTGCGGTGGGGTTATTCTTATTTATTTATATATACCATTTTTTTTTGTTGCCTTCTTTTCCATTTTTTATTGCCATATATTTCAATAACTTTCCCATTTTTACATATTAACGAAACTTAACGAAATATTTTCATTAAAATGCTCTTTCCTTCTCAGCATGTACTAGCAATTTATATAGGAATTGGTTATATTTCTGAACGGAATACAGTTACACTGTTGTCTTTATATATGTGCTTTTTTTTTTGCTTTTTTTTTTCGTTTGTTCTGTTTATCTACTATTTGCTTTCTTTTCTACTCTGTCTTTCAATATGTATAAGCAGAAATGCGAGCTTGAGATGAATTTGTATTTAATATTTGTGAGTGTTCTTATCTCTTTCTCTCTCTTTCTCTCTCTTTCTCTCTCTCTATACATATATATATATATATATATATAT
>NW_026349705.1:0-227 GCF_001194135.2 Octopus bimaculoides | reverse complement strand
CTCCTCCTCATCGTCATCATCATCTTCTTCTTTTCGACCCCTGCTAAACTGAATGATATTCATTACATTTGCAAATATTAACCATTCCCTGCTTTTTAGTTCCACTCTTGCGAAACCCTTCCCCACTGAAGCTACACACAAATGCACACATACATGTACACATGCATGCACGTACGTCCATGTGTGTGTATGATTGTATATACAAATAAATATATATATATATATAT
>NW_026349704.1:0-256 GCF_001194135.2 Octopus bimaculoides | reverse complement strand
ACATACATACATGCATGCATACATACATACATGCATGCATGCATACATTCATACATACATATAGAACATATTCAACAAATTATGTTTATGTGTGTAGATGTACAATTTGTTGAATATTAAGCTATGCAGACATCGACTGCTTTATTCATTTATGTGACCGTTGTTTTTAAGAAGTTTAAAATATTTACGTATATCTGTTTCTATATGCATGTCTGTATAATATATATGTATATGTAAATATATATGCATATGTCTA
>NW_026349703.1:0-387 GCF_001194135.2 Octopus bimaculoides | reverse complement strand
GTAGTAGTAGTAGTAGTAGTAGTAGTAGTAGTAGTAGTAGTAGTACACCAATGTATTTGTATCCTTCCGTTTCAATTTGTTTAATCAAGTCTCTATTCAGTAATTCTATCCCTGTTAGGGACTTACCTTGCCTCTTTTTAAGCAGATTACTCTGCGCTTCTTGAGTCCAAATTCCATTCTAATGTCAGTACTAAAACAGTGGACCGTGTTCACCAAGGAACTCACTTGTGTCTCATCTTTGCCATACAGTTTCAAATCATCCATGAAGAGGAGGTGGTTGATTGTTTGAGATTTTTCCTTTAGTTGGTACTCCAAGTTCATTTTCCTGAGAACCAAGGTCAGGAGCATCATGCAGAGAGCGGAAAGCAACGGAGATAGGTTGTCACC
>NW_026349702.1:129-281 GCF_001194135.2 Octopus bimaculoides | reverse complement strand
ATTTATAAAAGAAACTGACCCCTATATTGTCTCGAATCATTCGAAAAAGAGCAAGAAAAGGCTCCCAGACTTGTGTCCTTTTTTATATAAAAATAAAACCCTTGACAAAGCTTCTCTGAAATAACTCAGTGCTTTTGTAGTTAATCATTTCT
>NW_026349702.1:0-111 GCF_001194135.2 Octopus bimaculoides | reverse complement strand
GATTTCTAGCAGGTCCCGTGTGACGATTACAGGGAAGAAAGCAGCTGGAGAATAAGAAGCGGAAGTGCAAAAAAGGGATGTAATAAGAGTTACTAGCCTTGCTCTGACTCC
>NW_026349701.1:0-419 GCF_001194135.2 Octopus bimaculoides | reverse complement strand
ATTGATTTCGAAAAAATGTTCAGGTAAACGGTGGGAGGAATAACATTTGGATGTGAGTGAATGGTGGGAGTAATGATTTTTAAGCTTCTAAGGGAAATAACCCATTCCCTCCTGGAAATACCCACCAAGGGAAATAGCCCATTCATTTTCAGCATAACTTCTTAGTATTTGAACTATTTTAGTTATTTTCTCAATTTATGCATTTCAAGGCTTAGACAAGTTAATAGTATTCTCCTAAACAATAGATCCACTTATTTTGGTTAGCGACTTATTCACGAATATACCAACACTAGTGCTGCTGAGGGTAATATTCTCTGGGAACACACAAAAACTTTTTTTCACAGTTAATTACTTTGGATTGTTATTATCTCATATCTGATTAGCTTGTTATTACGTAACATGTTTCATGATTTTAGTAT
>NW_026349700.1:0-580 GCF_001194135.2 Octopus bimaculoides | reverse complement strand
TAAAAAAGATATATGTCAAAAAACCCTTAAAAATACAAGGCACCCCAAAAGCCTACAAATATTATAGATAGGTAGCTATAGGCACTCCAATGCATATATATATGTGTGGGTTCGTGTGCACAGCCTTACTCGGATGTCCCCTTACTCTCATGTGTGCATATACAAGTTTTTATAAGCAAGCATTCCACCACATACGTTGTTTGTGGCATCAGCTCTATTAGCCGTATCTAGAAAGCTGTAAGTGTTTTTTAGAAAGGAAGTTTTGTTGAGTGTGTGTGTGTCATTCCTGTATATATTGGAAGGTTCTATGTAGAAGTTCATTTTATACAAGTTATTAATGTTCTAGTAGCAATAACAGTGATGGTGACAACAACAACAATTACTATTATTTTTTTCCTGCTGTACCCTTATTTTTATTTTTATTGTTATTTTTATTTATATTTTGATTTCATGTGTCACCTGCACAAGAGTCAGTCCAGGGGCACTGGCAACGATCTCGCTCGAAAAATTTCATGTGTCACCTGCACATTAGCCAGTCCAGGGGCACCGGCAACGATCTCGTTCGAAAAAAACCTCATGT
>NW_026349699.1:0-250 GCF_001194135.2 Octopus bimaculoides | reverse complement strand
AGATAGATAGATATGTGTGTTCGTGTGTGCATGTATCTGCATATATGTATGCGTGTGTGTGTGTATATATACATATATATATACATACATATTGTATTATATATACTATATATTATATGGTAAATATACATAAATATGTTATATATTATATATATTATATATGATATATATATATATATATGGAATTATCTTATTTTTATTGATTCATTTGGTCTTCGTCTTCGCTAATCGTGCCATGCGGACATTTATT
>NW_026349698.1:0-270 GCF_001194135.2 Octopus bimaculoides | reverse complement strand
AAGCGTCGAGCTTACGATCGTGAGGTTGTGAGTTCGTTTCCCGCACCGGGCAGCGTGTTGTGTTCTTGAGTAAGACACTTTATTTCACGTAGCTCCAGTTCACTCACGATATCAGTGGTGCCAAGCTGTATCGCTCTTTGCCTTTCCCTTGGATAACATCAGTGGTGTGGAGAGGGAATGCTGGTATGCATGGGCGACTGCTTCCGACTTCTACAAACAGCCTTGCCCGGACTTGTGCCTCTGAGGGTAACTTTCTAGGTGCAATCCCAT
>NW_026349697.1:0-931 GCF_001194135.2 Octopus bimaculoides | reverse complement strand
ATATACATTTACACACTTATACATATATTATCATATGCATATGTTTCTCTACAACTACATGCAAAGTAAGATGAGATATGTATCTATGTGTATTGGAATGGAGCGTTCTATACCCAAGATTTATTAGCCTCCTTTGTTCGAATGCGAATTATGTGCCTCCATACAAACACGCACAAACACAATGGCACACACACGTGTATATATATATATATATATATATATATATACGCAAACACGCACAAACACACACACACATATTTATATATATATATATATATATATTATACATATGAATGTATTTATTCGTGGACGCATATATGTATACATATATATGCACATATACATATGATTATCTGAATGTATGTATTAGAATATATACTTAAATATGTGCATGTCTGTATGCATACGCACACACATACTGAGACATACACACACACTGACACACACCTATACCACATTATTTTAAACTTCCATAGATAATGCTTTAACGAGATCTAATGCCACCCCCACTGAATGCCAGTATATCTATGTGCAATATATTATACGAAATTTCACATAAGAAAACTCCCATAGTTATTGCTCTTCCTGTATTGCATTTACATAAACTTATACATATTTCTTATATTTTTGTTCCAAGTAGGCGGTATTTACCTTAATACATAATCTGATATCTTCAAGTGACATAATTTGACATTACATATTTGTATGCCATATCTTTATGTCCTTTGTTTTTTTTTTTACTGTTTTTAAATTTCTTTAAATACTTTTTTGTGTTTTTTTTGTTTTTGGTGTCTTGCTATTTCAATATAATTTATATCCTTTCATACCAATTTATATGAATACGTGTATATGCATATATAAATACATATATATGCACATACATATAGTGTGAGAGAGCGTGAGTGAACGAGTGTGAGCTCTCTCTATTTAT
>NW_026349696.1:0-344 GCF_001194135.2 Octopus bimaculoides | reverse complement strand
ATTATTATTATTATTATTATTATTATTATTATTATTATTAATTATTAATATTATTAATTATTGTTTATTATTAATTATTATTTTATTATTAATTATTATTTATTATTATTATTATTACTACTACTACTACTACTACTACTACTACTATTATTATTATTATTATTATTATTATTGTTATAATAACAATAACAATAACAACAACAACAACAACAACAACAACAACAACAACAACAATAATAATAACAATAATAATAATAATATTATTGTTGTTGTCATTGTTGTTGTTGTTGTTACTGTTGCTGTTGCTATTGTTATTATTTTATGTTTGATTTTTGCTTTGCATT
>NW_026349695.1:0-734 GCF_001194135.2 Octopus bimaculoides | reverse complement strand
ATTATAACGTGTCTTGTATATGAATGGAATTAGAAGAGAAGACTAAAAAGTGAGACGCGTAGGAAAGTTTTTAGTAGGGAGCAGAAACTAATTGGAAGTTTTAAGTATCTGTGAAGACGCATCTATTGAGGGAAATAACGAAAATTTAATTTTTACAATTTCATGTTAAATTGCTCTTTATGCTTAAGTAGTGTTCTCGTGTTAGTTTTTATAGACGATTTAAAACATAAAACTTGAGAACATTATAGCGAAGAAAGCTGACCTATATAGACACACATAATTGCTTTTCGTCTTTATGTGTGGAAGCAAAACAATGTACCTAATATTTTTGTGTAGGTTAGTTGCATGGGGAAGAGAACAGCTGTCTTGATATATTCCAAAAGCAGGGGTTGGTGGAGAAGGTAAATTAAAAAATAAAGTTTTGAAAAAAAAAAAATTTCAGCACTTTGTTATTTGTAGCATGGTTAAGGAATCGCATTAAAGAATCCTTTACTACTTTTATTAGTTCAACAAGTATCTATGCATGCGTGGCGAATATTGTTTTACGACAACAGACGAAGAGCTTCATTTAAAAGGTTGAAATTTTAGAAACGACTTCTTTTTCAGAGTTTTGATTGTTATTTCAAGTATAAACAAGGGACATATTGAGTCTCAACTTCATATTGTCTGCATGCGGAAATGAGCGGAGTTCAAAAACAAAAGCAACAGTGGAAATTTCGAAATTTAAGAGGGGA
>NW_026349694.1:0-660 GCF_001194135.2 Octopus bimaculoides | reverse complement strand
TGCATCGATATCTGCTGCCTCCAAGAAGTAATGTGGAAAGGAGGTTCGGCTAGGTTCCTCACAGGCAAAGAACACAGATACAAGATCTTCTGGGCAGGGAACACAGACTAGGTCGGGGGTGTGGGTATACTTCTTGTGGAGTAATCGGTGGATAAGGTAATTGAGGTAGTCAGAGTATGCGATAGAATACTTAAGATTAGATTAGTCCTTCATCATAGACAGAAAGACCAATTTTATGACACCCTCTTGCAGACTACCTCTTTGACGAATGACAGGGACCTTCTCTTTGTGGCTGGTGACTTCAATGGACATGTTGGACAACATACAGGGGGCTTCCATGGCGTACAATTGAACGAAGCTGCTGGAGTTCTGTGATGCAAATGACCTTATAGTTTGCAATACTAACTTCAGGAAACCTGCCAGTCACCCAGTCACCTACTGTTCTGGCAGACACACTAGCCAAATTGACTACATTCTCGCCAGGAAAACGGAAAGATGGTAACTTATAAATGCCAAAACCTTCCCAGGCGAAGAATGTACCCCACAACATAGACTAGCAGATAGTGACTTCAGGATCAGGGCTAAGCGGTTGTCCAGAAGACGACCAGTCTGGAAGCCTAAAGATCCTACGAATGGACAGAGATTTAGAGGCTTATTACT
>NW_026349693.1:0-1458 GCF_001194135.2 Octopus bimaculoides | reverse complement strand
TCAACCACGGCCTCCAGACAACTTTGGAATCTCCTGCAACTCTTCTGGACGGTCTCCCTGTTTAAGTTGGTGAATACTGCCATAATCTTTGCCTTCAGTTCTTCTTTGGTGTTACAAGGAGTTTTGTTGGTCTCTCGCTCAACTGTGCCCCACAGGGGTTGCTGTCTAGTGAGTTAGTTGGTCATGTGGTCGCAGAAATTGTCTGACAGCCATGACTGGGTTCTCTTGCTTGTGTGGCATGATGCAGAGTCCTGTTGCCAAACATTGGATGTTCCAGCAGCCACCCTCTTGACCCAGAGTAGCACTATCTCCTCCAGGAATTTGATGTAGGCCTCTATGTTGAGTGTGAGGCCGTATGGGAAGATGAATGGAGACATAATCACCATCACTAGTGATCACTTCAAACACCATGATGCTGACTGGATGTTTGATTTTTATCACTCTCGGTACATGTTCTCAAATTGCACTGTCCTCAGGATAACATCCAAACACTCTAAAATGTTCATATTTGAGCTTCCGGCGTAAATGCCAAGAAGTACAGCGTGTTGTTTCCAAATTTCTGGTAGAGTGAATTGCGTCATGGTGCTGTTTTTCTTGCAGACGGTGCCCAACTGATCCTACTATACTGTGTAGTCGACAAAATCAAAAACAAACAACCCGCATGCGCGAAATTAAAAATATGTCTACAAGTTATCCAACGTATCTTGTATATATATTATAGTTCATAGATGAGAATCAGATATTCTGCTTACAGAATACACTTAGTAGCCAAGAGGTTTAGACCTGAGCGGGTATAGAAGTAAATGTAGGGATAAGCAAGTTGGGTAGGTTATTATATCATTTCTATTCTGTGTAAATCGAATCTTTTTGTATATAAACATGCATTTTTTTTTTGTATTTCATGTATTTAATATACTTTGTATATTGACCTGCCTAACTTGTTTATCCTTACATTTACTTATCTCTCTCTCTCTCTCTCTTTCTTAATATATACGTATATATATATATATATATATATATAATCAAAATAGGCAACAAGGATATTCAAGGTTACTGCTGTACGATCGTTTCATGTGACTCCATTTATTTAAGCAATGCGAGCATTACATTAAATGTAAAATGCAGAGCAATCTTCAGCTGCACAAAGATACAGATAATTTACTGAAATTTCATTTCAGCAGAAGGACATATTACTGTTGTAGCTACATTTAAACAATCCAAGTGAGAAGGAAGAATATATAAAAAACATTTTGACTTAGCCAAAGCAAACAGGCTAGAAATTAATTCAAAGCAGAATTTTAACTAGTTATATATACAGTTATCACGTAGGCACTTTAAATTTTTTTCAAAACATATTATTACATTTAAATTTCTTACATTTAAATATCTTACAATTAACTAAATTAGGTTAGAATAATGGTTTCATATTTTTTTTTATAATTAAGATCTAAACTGTTA
>NW_026349692.1:0-304 GCF_001194135.2 Octopus bimaculoides | reverse complement strand
TTCAGTTGATCATATCGATCTCAAGAATTTATTTAGTCTTATACTGTAATAGCTAAGGTTTACCTTCTTGGTGTAAAGGAACACAAATCAATACACGGATTTACATTAGTGTACAAAAGCGTACATACATACACACACTCATACATAATACATACATACATACATACATACATACATACATACACACGCGCGCACACATACACACATACACTCACACACACATATGATTATATATACTCCGTATCTGCCAGCATTCTCGCATAAGACGCACCCTATTTTATAAATATATTTTGTGGATAAAATA
>NW_026349691.1:0-215 GCF_001194135.2 Octopus bimaculoides | reverse complement strand
GTACGAGTAGATGGAATATGAACTATTTTTTCGAACAACGAAAGACACAAATGGAGAACAAGACAAACAACACAAAAAACGACCCTTCATCAGTTGTTGGCTGTTTTTCTACTCTCGTATTACGAGCAAATATATATATATTTTTATATATATATATATACACACATCTCTCACCAAGGTCATCGGCTGTCGAACGCCGACGAAGGGAAATAACC
>NW_026349690.1:10818-13119 GCF_001194135.2 Octopus bimaculoides | reverse complement strand
GTGATCTACTTTCCACCCCTTTCCTCCTCCAATTGCTTAGCAAGAATTCTTTTACAAATATGTTCAATAAAAGTAATTATCTCAATTTTACGTTCCAGATACTTGAGTTATAATGATATCAAGGATATCAAAGCAGGCACCTTCCGAAGTCAGTCCAGTTTAACACATCTGTAAGTTGAATCAGTATTTTTTTAATATGTCATTCACAATATACTTCTAAATCTATCATCTTCCCATCTTTCATTTTAAGCTTTCTCACCTGTCTCTCCAAAGATATGTTTTATTGTCTGTAAATCTGTATGAGTGAGTGTGTGCCCATTTCTATGACATGGCATATATGAGAACGTGATAGTTCAAGGTATCCATTTGCTGCATGCATGTGTATGTCTGTGTGTATGTGTAAAATCTTTGTCCAAAAGGTGTTTTATTGTTTGTGAATGTGAGTGAGTGCACAACCTTCAGATTCGGAATATAAGTGCATGAGAATTAGGAGAGAAAATATGGCAAACTTGTTTATGTGTATATATATGTTTCACTGTTTGTGTATGGGTGTGTGGTGCATGCGGATATACCAGAATGTATGTGTAACTCGGTCTATATATCGTGTACGTTGTTTCCATCTCCAACACCACTGATTACCATTCTAGACCTTTCTCCTATCACTACTTCTGTTTCTTCTTGTTCTTGTTTTCTTCTTCTTCAATGAATGACTTGGAATTACGTGTTTGTTGATGTGGGGGGAAACTTCGTAGGCAATCGCCGGCCCGAAAACTACAAGGAATTAGTGGAAAAGCTGTTAAAAAGTCTATAACAAATAGGCGCTAATATGAGTATTAAGGTTCACTTTTTACATAGCCATCTAAATGAATTTCCGGTTAATCGCGGTGATGTGAGTGATGAGAAACGAGAACAATTCCATCGGGATATCAAAATTATGGAAGAGCGCTACCAAGGACGGTGAGACAAACGAATGATGGCTGACTTAAACAACATTGAATATGACAGACAATCAAGAAAGAGGAACTTTTTTTACCATAGTTCTTAAGTTCATGAAGGTTTTATTTCTCGATGTTAGTTTATTTAATTATTTGATGAAAATACTTGTTGGTCTTGGTATATCTAATCATATTATGTTTAACGACTCAGGATCTGATTCTTATTGCAAAAGTAGTATTTCTCAATAAACAGACCAATATTTGTTGGCTTCAATACGAATTGAGAGGTTTTTACGATATTACTTTGAGAAATATTGCCATTATTCAATATCAAATATACAGAAAACGAATGAAAAAAATGATTTTTTTCCCCAAAATGAGGCATTTCTGTACAGCAGAAACGGTGGTTAACCAAGAAAAAGTAAGGTTATTTTCAGATTCAGTGCCCTCAAATTAGCTAAAAAATATGTTTAGTGTCTCGACGCCATTTCAAAATTTTTTGTTGATGACCCGTGTTATTCATCATCGTGATTAATTCCATCATCTAATTATTTAGCAAAAATTCAATCACAAATATGCTTAATATAATTTCTTATTGTCTCAATTTTATGTTCCAGGTACTTGAGTTATAATGATATCAAGGAAATCAAAACAGGCACCTTCCGAAATCTGTCCAGTTTAGAATATATGTATGTTGAATCAGTTTTCTTTTTTAGTATTTCATTGACGATGTATTTCTAAATCTGTATTATCTTCCCAGCTTTCATTTTAAGCTCCTTCACCAGTGTTTCCGAAGATGTGTTTTATTGTTTGTAAATCTGTGTGAGCGAATGTGTGCCCATTTCAATGATATGGAATACATGAGAGCATGATAGTTCAGGGAAACTATTTTCTACACACATCTGTACGTCTGTGTGTATATGTAAAATCTGTCTTTTTCGAAAAGGTGGCTTATTGTTTGTGAATGCGAGCGAGGGTCCGTTCTTCAGATTCAGGATTCGGTTGTGACAATTAGGAGAAAAACTATTTCACACTTGTTCATCATCACCACACACGTCTTCATCCTCATCGTTATCATAACACCATTATCTTCATCAACACTACCACTGTCCTCCTGTCCTCAGTCTCTACCTCATTTTCATCCACACCACCACAACCTCCATCCTCATACACCTGCTTCTCCTATTCCTTAATATCATCATCATCTTTATCCTCATCTACATTCCTTTTCCTACACCAAGTTATTGTTTAGCCACCATATTTTACATTTTATAATAAAACACTTCTATACATTTTCTAATCATCTAATATTTTATTTTATAGACATTTCAATCATAATATTTTACAATAAATCTCCTTTCCAACC
>NW_026349690.1:7562-10514 GCF_001194135.2 Octopus bimaculoides | reverse complement strand
TCTTCTTCTTCTTCTTCTTCTTCTTCTTCTTCTTCTTCTTCTACTTTTGTGGTCATTCATCTTTTTCTACTTTATGCGCTTAAAAGAATTACGACTATTAATTAAATACTCTCATTCTTCTGTTTCTAAATCGCTTCCCAAATCATTCTAATATTCTTCTGGCTGTTGGTGTGTCTGAGTGTGTATCACTGAACGTTCACGGTAATATTGGTGTAGTGCCAGCCCTCATAATTTGTACATATATTTGTTTACATCTCTCTTTGCTTCTCTCTCGCTGTTTCTCCCCCTGTTTGTGTTTTGTGTGTCTATATATGTATATATATTATATTATATACACTTTATATATACTTTATCGGATGAATGTAAATTCGTCCTTTAATTGGAATTTTTTCCTATGATTTCTAATGTTTTTCCTTCATACTTTACTTTCGAATTTTTTAATGCAATTCGTTTAGGTATAAAAAGCTTGTATTGAAATAATCAATATATGACTGAACTTATTAAACAAGTTCGATTAATTAATTCATATTTATGTAATGAAGGAGATTTGATGTTCAAATGGATTATGGTTTGTATTTTTCGCATTCCTATACAATTATTTCATACAAATGGACTCAGATATTCATAAATGTAAAATCGTAATAGTCATACATGTACTCCTCAGAAGTTAATAGAAAAAACTAGAAGAAGACGTTTAAAGTACATAAGATTTTTTCTTGGTTATCATTTTATGGGATTAATATATCCGATCTTCCAGTCACTTGTATTTGAATCTTGACTAAAACACATATAGGAAGTAGGTGTTAATATATGTCATATTAAATCTGACATCCTCTTTATGAAATCCAATATGTATCTCTATTAAAAAACGCCTGAGGTTTTTTTTAATAGTCAAGCTGTATTTGTATGTTCGCTGTGAATTACAAAATATGGAGTTATAAGTTATATTTTCAAATTCATATTTAATTTTTACTTAACGTAATGTGATAATAATTAGAGACAAGAGATTGAAAATGTTCAAAATTTGGGAAAAGGTAAAGTAAGAGTAGGAGAATAAAAAGAGGACAGAAAAGTCGTAGAAGGGCAGGGGGTTGGAGTAGAAGGAGAACAAAGAGAAGAAGGCTGAGGGAAGGACACAGACAGAAGAAGACAGCAGAAACAAGTTAGGGCATAAGACTTTTTGTAAGCTGGTACTACTATTTGGGAATAATTTCTGGTTCATAAAATTTTTAATTTTAACTTTTTTTGTAAATAATAGGTTAAATATTTAAAGACAAAAATGGGTGTTATATGTCGTAATTAACTATCTAGTCGCAGCTTGATGTATTTTTAAGAACATTTCGAAATAAATATTATACTAATAAAAAAGTCTAAAAATCGAAAGGGGAATTACTACCGTGATAATTTTCCTCGGCTTTCTCTTTCTTCTCCTATTCTAAACCCACCTGTCCATCTATGACTTTTCCCTCCTCTTTTGATTGTCCCCCCTCTTACTTCACCAGCTTGTTTCAAATTTTAAACGTTTTGCTCTCTGTCGCCTCTAATTTTTTTCACATCACGTTTTTCTTTAATTCTGTTTGATCTTCTGTTTTGCATAAAGAATCAGGTCGTTATAAATTCTACTTAAATCCATTAATTTTGACAGGAGTTTGGAACGTAACGAACTCAAGGAAATCAAAGCAGAAACATTCCAAAATCTTTCCAGTGTAACAACATTGTAAGTTCAGTCAGTGTTTTTGTATTACTTAATAGACGCTAAACTGCTGAATATGTAATGTGGCCCCATACTTTCTTTTAATCTCTAAATACCTATAAATTTTAATACTTGTAAATCGGTTGAGGAATCTTTTCGTTAAACATAAACAGTGTCACTACATTATTCTTGAATCAATTCTTCTTCTTTCATCTTTTGTCTCCTCTTCTTCTTCATCATCATCATTAGCAACAACATCAACTCCATCAATCCTACCACCATCCTCCTATCCACAGCCTCTGCCTTATATTCACCCACACCACCACGACCACCTCCATCACCATCCTTCTCCTCAACTTCATTCCCTCATTCTCAATATTATAATCATCATTCTCATCCATTTTCTTTCTCCTACATCACGTAATTGTTTAACAATATTTTACAGCTTATCAGAAAACACTTCTCATTATCTTATTTTGTAAACATTTCACTGATAATGATATATTTTACCATAATGTTCCTCTCTACGTTGTCATATCAACTAATATTTTATTTTACAGATATTTGAATAAAAATAAACTCAACAAAATTCACGTTGGAACATTCGATGATCTGTCCATGTTAACATATCTGTAAGCCAGATAAATCTTGTTGATAATATTTCAATGGCATTATATTACTAACTATTTATAATCTCTCCATTTTGTTTCACGTCCCGTTCTTGTGGCTCTTTACAGTCTCACTCTTTTTCGATAGAAATGTGTGATTGCTTGTGAACGTCTGTAAATATGTGTGTCTGTGATTGGTATGAATATAAATGTGTATAGGACTGTATGATAGTTTGTGTATGCATGTGAATATATATTTGTGTCTTTGTATGAGTGAATCTATAAGTGTGTATCGATTTGTGTTTCTGTTTCTATCTGTATATCATTTACTGTGTTTATCTCTTGATCAATGATAATTATCATACGTAACTCTCCTTTGTATTTGCATATTTTAAGAGTACATAATTAATATGAATATATTTTACGCAATCAAATTTTTACAGAATTTCTCCCCTTTCTTCTCCTCCTCCTCCTCATCCTTCTACTTCTGCTACTCGTACCTTTTTCTTCCGCTCCTTTCTTCTACTTTCCCTTCTTTTCTTCTGCTTTCTTTTCTTTCTAATATTTTCCTCCATTCTTTCTTTGATCTTTTCTTTCATTTGTTGTTGTTGCCGTTCTTCTTCTTTACCTTCTTCTTTTTTTTTTTTTTTT
>NW_026349690.1:6721-7552 GCF_001194135.2 Octopus bimaculoides | reverse complement strand
TTTTTTTTTTTTTTTGCTTTTTCCTCTTTTTCCTCTTCTTATGCTTTCTTGCTGTTGTTTGTGTTGTTATTGTTGTCGTTGTTGTTGCTCTCCTCCTTTTCTACTTTTTCTTCTGCTTCTCTTTATTATCTTTCTTTAATATTCCTTTCATTTCCTTTAATACTACTGTGTATTTTTACTCTGCTTCAATATTGCCATCTTATTCTTTATTTTCTCCGCATCCTCCTTACTTTTAGGTTCTGTCAAATTTCATTCAATTTCGTATTCCTGTTTCCCACCGACCTGTTAAAATTTTGCTTCTTGGTTCTGCCCTCTTCTTGTATTTGTTTCCTTTCCTCAGCACTTTTCTCTTTGTCTTCCTTCTACTCCAACCCCACCAGCCTTTCTACGACTTTTCCGCCCTCTTTTTATTATCCTCCGCTTACTTCACATTTTCCCAAATTTTTAAGTTTTTTCAGTCTCTCGTCTCTAATTACTATCACATCACGTTTCTCCTGAATTCTGCTGGTTCGTTTTTTTCATCAAAAGTTCGTTCTTTACAAATTCTACTTAACTCAATTATTTTTGACAGGAATTTGGGTGATAATAACCTCCAGGAAATCGAGGTAGAAACATTCCGAAATCTTTCCAGTTTAACAAAACTGTAAGTTGAAGAATTCTTTTTTATATTACTTCATTGACGATATATCGCTAAATACGTAATAAGTTACCAACTTCATTATTTTAATCTCTCCCACACGCCCCCACATATTCTAAAACCTTCTGTCCAAAGTGTGTATTACTGACAGTGTGATAATTGTGGGCAAGCACGTATTAAATGCATATATATAT
>NW_026349690.1:0-4683 GCF_001194135.2 Octopus bimaculoides | reverse complement strand
TATGAGATCGTGACAGTTCAGGGGAAGCATTTTGTGAATGAATGTGTATGCCTGTGTATGTGTAAAATATGTCTTCGTCTAAATTGTGTATTAATGTATGTAAATTTCTGTGAATTTGAGTAAAGGCCTGTTGTTTCGATTCGGAATATATAAGTGGGTAAAAGGACCCTTCATCAGTTGTCGGCTGTCTGTCAACTCCTGATTTCGACATTCAACGACAATATGAGTATTCAAATACAGTTGCACCGATAAATTCTAAAATGAAATTTAGTAGGATTTATGGAGGGTCAACGTTGGGAACAAACGCATGGTAGTGGAGACACAAGGAAACCGAACGAAAACAAACATGGAGCATTTCTTCTTCTCATCTTCCTTCTTTTTTGTTTTCGTCTTTCACATTTTTTTTCTCATGATTTCCCTATAGTTTCCCCTTTCGTTATCATTCGCTCGATTCTCTATTCGTCTAAATTCTATATTATTTAAATCGAAACCAAATCTGCTTAGAAAATTTTCGACGTCCTCATCCATGTCCTCATCACCGTCACACTTCTCATTTTCATTGTCATCTTTCTCAATCATAAACTTAATCACGTTAATCATTGTCCTCTGTATCATCAACATTATTCATTAACACACAATACCGCCATCAGATGCAGAATCTTCAACACTGTCACAATAATCGCACACATTAACATCCCCTCCAACGTCATCATAATCAATATTATATTCAGTTTCATCATAGACGTACTAACCACGGTCATTTTATGAATAATCAACATTAACAACATCACCTTCATCATCAGCATCATAACATCTTCATCATCAACACTACGACTCATAATATTCTCTTCTGACTCCACTTCATATTCCTCACTACCACCACCACAACGTCTACTATCCATTATCCTTCTACTCCACCTCATCATCATCGTCATGAACATCATCATCAGCGCATGAAATTTATGGAATTAATCATCATCGTGTTCTACTTTCCATCACTTCTATCATCTAAATTCTGTCACAAATATGTTGTGTACAATTTCTTATTAACTCAATTTTATGTTCCAGGTACTTACTTTCTAACGAAATCAAGGATATCAAAGCAGACACCTTCCGAAATCTGCCCAGTTTAAAATATCTGTAAGTTCAATCAGTCTTTTTATAGGATTTCATTGACGATATAATTCTAAATTTGTAATATCTTCCCATCTTTCATTTTAAGCACCCTCACTCGACTTTCCAAAGATGTGTTTTACTGTTTGTGGCTGTGTGTGTGAGTGTGTGCTCGTTTTTTACTCAAGGTTTTTACTCAGATAGTGCTCAAGTAGAGCACTATCTTCTCTACTACCAACATTATCTCTCTACTCCAGCCCCGCCTTCTCCTCACTATCATAGTTATCATCACCATCACCATTATCACTATCATAAACAACATCACCAGCGCATTGAACTTTATGCAATTAATAATTATCGTGTTCTACTTTCCATCGCTTCTGTTATCTAATTGTTTAGACTAAATTTTGTCACAAATATGTTTTATGCAATTTCTTATTAACTCGATTTTAATGTTCCAGATTCTTCAATTCTAATAATATCACGGAAATCAACGCAGGCATCTTCCAAAATCTATCCAGTTTAATAAATCTGTAAGTTGTATAAAACTTTTTCATAGGATTTCATTTACAATATATCTCTAAATCTGTAGTATCTTGCCATTTTACATTTTAAGCTACCTCATCCGTTTGTCCAACGGGTATTGTTTGTTAATCTATGTGTGTTAGTGTTTGCCCATTTCTTAGCTTTGGCATATACGAGAGGCTGATAGATCAGGGGAGTCATTTGGTGCATGCATGTGTGTGTTTCTCTCTATGTGTAAAATCTGTCTCTGTCGAAAGAGTGAGTTGTTGTATATAAATGTCTGTGAGTGTGAGTGAGGGTCTGTTCCTTGAATTTGAAATATATGAATATGTGACAATTAAAGGAAAACATTAGAGCAAACGAGTTTATGCATACATACATACATACATACATACATACATACATACATGTGTGTGTGTGTGTGTGTGATTGTGTGCATGCGAGTGTATTAAAATGTATGTGTAACTCAGTCTGTATGCCAGGTGCGGTGTTTATGTCTCCGTCACCACAGATTGCCATCACAGACTTTACTTCTTCTTCTTCTTCTTCTTCTTCTTCTTCTTCTTCTTCTTCTTCTTATTATTATTATTATTATTATTATTATTATTATTATTATTATTATTATTATTATTATTATTATTATTATTATTATTATTATTATTTTTCTCCTACTTTTATTCATCTCTTACTTTTCATTCGATTTTTTTTCTATTTGATCCTCTTTTATAAAACAAGACACAAATTACATTTCGATACTCCTCAACATCTGCCCCTAAATCTCGACCAACATCTTTCTCATTCTCCCCTGGCCATAGATGTGTTTGTGAATGTGTCTTAATATGGACCACTGGACATTGACGTGGATATTTGATTGTCTGGGTGTGTATCAGCACTCATATTTTTCAACATATATTTGCGCGCTCTCTGTGAATTTCTCTCATCTTTCCTTCTGTCTCTTTGTCTGTCTCTCTTTGTTTTTTATACATATAAATATAAATTATTGTGTCTGAGTGTATGTGTGTGTTTGTGCGAGCATATTTGTCTGTGTGCGCGTTTTTTTTTGTGTGTATATAACTGTCAACTGTCAACTACATTATTCATATTTTTATTCATCATCTTCATCTTTTCCTCCATCTTTGACATTTTTACCTCCATATTTTATTTCTGTTTTGTCTTCAACTATTTATTTGTTATGCATGTTTGTTATGTGTTACAGAAATTTACAAAATAATGATATCGAAAAAATTGAAGCAACAGCCTTCCATGACCTGACCAGTTTGCAAACACTGTAAGTTGGATAAATCGTGTTCATAATATTTCACAGACAATATATTCGTAGTTATTTAAAATCTTCCCATTCGTTTTCGATCCACGTCCTTCTCCCTCCCTACATTCGCTCTCTCTTTCACCAGCGCCATGTGCTTTATGGAATTAATAAGCATCCTGTTCTAATTTACCTCGCCTATATCAGCAAATTTTTTGGACTAAATTTATCACAAATATTTTGTATGCAATTTCTTATTAACTCAGTTTTGTGTTCCAGAGATTTGAGTTCTAATAATTACAAAGAAATCAAAGCAGACGTCTTCAAGAAACTGTCCAGCTTAAAATATCTGTAAGTTGATAAAGTCATTTTAAAGGATTTCATAGACGATGTAGTTCTAAATCTGTAACATCTTTCCAAAGATATGTTTTATTGTTTGTGGATCTGTGAGAGTGTGTCCCCGTTTATTCGGTATGGGATGTATGGGAGCGTGATAATCCAGGAGAATCTTTTAGTGTTGGCATGTGTATGTTTCTGTCTATTTGTAAAATCTGTAGAAAGTGTGTGATTTGTATGTTAATGTCTGTGAATGTGAGTGAGGGCCTGTTCCTGGCATTTGAACAAATACCAGTGTGTGACAATTGTAGGGTAACTTTAGAGCAAATGGCTTTATGTATACATACATATATACATATATATATATGTGTGTGTGAGTGTGTATTTGTGAATGGCTATGTGCATGTGAGTGTATCAAATTGTTTGTGTAATTCAATCTGTTTATCATGTGCGTTGTTCACGTCTCCACCAAAACTGTTTACCATCAAGACTTTAATTCCACTTCTTCTCGTTGTTATTGTTGTTCTTCGATTTTTTCCTATATTTCTTCATCCGCATTTTCTACTTCATTTACATTTCCTTTATCTACTACTTCTCTTCTTTTTCTCTTTATTTTCTTCTTCTTCTCCTCCTCCTCCTCCTTCTCGATCTCCTTCGTTTTCATTTCTTTAACTCTTCTTCTATTCTCATCTTATTTTGTCTTTCACTTTCTTTTTCTCATGATTTCCCTATAGTTTCCCTTTCGTTATCATTCGCTCGATTCTCTATTCGTCTAAATTCTATATTATTTAAATCGAAATCAAATCTGCTTAGAAAATTGTCGACGTCCTCATCCATGTCCTCATCACCGTCATACTTCTCATTTTCATTGTCATCTTTCTCAATCATAAACTTAATCACGTTAATCATTGTCCTCTGTATCATCAACATTATTCATTAACACACAATACCGCCATCAGTTGCAGAATCTTCAACACTATCATCATAATTGCAAACATTAACATTCCCTCAAACATCATCATAATCAATATCGTATTCAGCATCAACATAGACATGTTAACCACCGTCATTACCAGAATAATTAATCGTTAATCATCACTATACACCATATACACTTCTCTTACTCGCCAATTCATATTCTTCACTAACACCACCACAATGTCCACTATCAATGCTACCACCACCATTATACTTATATGCCACCTCCTTCCCTTCATCATCATCATTGTTATTATCATCATCATCATCATGAACATCATCATCAGCGCCATGAACTTTATGGAATTAATAACCGCCAAAAATATCTTCTATACAATTTCTTATGAACCCAGTTTTATGTTACAGATACATGCGTTCTAATGAGATCAAGGAAATCAAATCAGACGCCTTCCAGAATCTCTCCAGTTTACAATACCTGTAAGTTGAATCAGTCTTTTTTATAGGAT
>NW_026349689.1:0-334 GCF_001194135.2 Octopus bimaculoides | reverse complement strand
AAAACAGGAATGGAAAATAAACGGAGAAATGGTACACAAATACAAATGCAAATAACAGGACGTTAACAACAGGTGTCTTTCAACTAAGGATGAATTAAATTAAGCTGGCGTGTGTGGAAGTGAAGCCTTACGGCAGGAACTTAAGAGATGATAGGCATGGGGAGGAATGTAGATGTTGCACGGATGGTAATATATATATATATCATCATCATCATCGTTTAACATCCACCTTTTATGCTGGCATTGGTAGGATGGTTTGACAGGAGCCAGCCAGGCAGAAGCCTGCACCAAATTCCTGTTTTATATATACATATATATATATATATATATATAT
>NW_026349688.1:0-887 GCF_001194135.2 Octopus bimaculoides | reverse complement strand
TGTCATCTTAGTTAATGGTGTCCTTCACTTCAAAGACCACTAGAGTCTTCCTAATTCATTGACTATGGTTCACTAACTAATGAAATAGTACGGCTGCCATATCAATACATATGCCATTGTTGTCCTCTCTATCTATATATACCTTTGATATCCATCGCATTTATATACAGTTTATATCCTCTCCGTTCATATTCATGTCCCAGGAATACTTCTCGAGTCACATACTTGTGTTTTCCTATGAGATCATACAGTTCAACTGTTGCTCTTCTTTTATCGTAAATGTCCTCTCCATCCATATATAACCATATATAACCGTGTCTTTCTCGATTCATGGATGTGCAGTCGGTGTCAATACCTTGTCAATATAGATCATGAAAATATTGGTCAGTAATATATTAATTCAGTCAACCACATTTTGCCTGTTGCTCACAAGAAACCCTGCGTAATATCAGCATTAATAACTGCATTTGTAACCAACAGATACCTCTATATAAATCAATATAATTGTGTAATCTTTTGTGTAATCTGTATAAATAAAGATATAATTATAAACTCTGGCCACGCATGCAAATTAATAAATCTATATTTATAAACAGCGATGTTTGTCTTCTTGTTTTGAAACAACATCCCTATACACCAGAATAATGTATGAGATAAAACATAATAATGCATGAGATAAAACACAGATTGTTTAACAAAACGGATGGTGAAAGACTAATGGAATGGTAAGTTTTTCCCCTTCTCTCTCTATCTCACACCAATTTTGTTGTATAGGCAGTATATATTGGAACAATATTGTTATGAGAACTTTTTATTCAGGAAAACAGTATTGCATAACAAGCATATGTACATAGAAAGATGGTGAAGTAGGAAATACGGTATACGAT
>NW_026349687.1:0-380 GCF_001194135.2 Octopus bimaculoides | reverse complement strand
TCATTAAGATAGAAGAAATACACATAATTATATATATACATATATATATACATATATATATATATAAATAAATATAATTTAGGGAAAAACGATAGATTCTACCCTATGAATTTCTTTCACGATAACTACTTGATAAATTCTAATATAAGAGTTTATCCTATTTTTGTATTAATTAAATATATAACCGGAATATATTCAGTGCTGAATTTTATTCCAATTAAAAACACATGGTACCGAAGTGCAGCTCGAAAAGCCCGCCTTTTTCAAAGATATATAGGGATAAACAATCTTCAATGTGCTCTCCAGAATACATGAGGTGTTCGTTTGTTTTGTTGATTTTTTGTTTATTTCTATGTGTCTTGACTATACTATACTGACGA
>NW_026349686.1:0-217 GCF_001194135.2 Octopus bimaculoides | reverse complement strand
CAGGCTTTCAGGACTTGTCAAATAAAGGCGATTTGAACAGAAGGCCATGTTGTGTGTTTGGTAGAATTTCGAAGGGTGGGGGGTTTCACCTTGAGATTATCCCAGATTGGCCGGCGCGAGGCTATAGTAGAAGATACCTGCCCAAGGTGCCACGCAGTGGACTGAAGTCAGAACCATGTGGTTGGTAAGCAAGCTACTTACCACACAGCTACTCCTG
>NW_026349685.1:196-354 GCF_001194135.2 Octopus bimaculoides | reverse complement strand
CTGATGCCATATTTCTGGTAAGACAGCTGCAGGAGAAATACCTAGCCAAGATTAAACCTCTGTACCTAGCTTTCGTTGACATGGAGAAAGCCTTTGACAGGGTCCCCCGATCCCTCATCTGGTGGTCAATGAGGAAACTAGGGATAGAAGAATGGTTA
>NW_026349685.1:0-186 GCF_001194135.2 Octopus bimaculoides | reverse complement strand
GGTCAATGAGGAAACTAGGGATAGAAGAATGGTTAGTAAGAGCTGTGCGAGCCATGTACAGAGATGCTGTCAGTAAGGTGAGGGTTGGAAATGAGTAGAGTGCAGATTTTCGGGTGGAGGTAGGGGTCCACCAAGATTCTGTACTCAGCCCCCTCCTATTTATCATAGTCCTCCAGGCTATAACAG
>NW_026349684.1:0-315 GCF_001194135.2 Octopus bimaculoides | reverse complement strand
GCGTGTGCGTGCGTGTGTGTGTGTGTGCGTGCGCGCGTGTGTGTATGTATATTCATACATATAAGTAGATGGATAGATAGATAGACTGACATGCAAATACATCGAGATAGTTTTGTAAATGTAAATATATATATCATAATATATTTGTATATATAATGTATATACATAGAGAGAAAGAGAGATTATATATTTTTGATACATATATATTATACTGCTTACATATATATGCATGCCAGTATATATCGTGTATAATACATAATACTGATATATATACATATATATATGTATGTATGTATGTACGTATGTATATATGTA
>NW_026349683.1:0-608 GCF_001194135.2 Octopus bimaculoides | reverse complement strand
CTGTAGGATTCCTCATCAGATATTGGAGAAACAGATAGGCCATTGATGGAAATGTTGTTAGGGTGGTGTTTAGCCTTTCCTCGTTCCACAACCATATATGAACATTTATCTTGGCCAAACTCTAGTCCTACATCACCAGAAAATGTTGTGACCAGGTCGAGGCTTTTTTTCATATCATCCATGTTCTTGGCATACAATTTCAAATCATCGACAAAGAAGCAGTGCGTAATTTTGGTGTTTCTGTTTGCCTGCGTTCCAATTAGATACCCTTCAGAATTCTTCAGCATGAATGATAATGGGTTTACCGACAGTATGAACAGCATCACAGAGAGGCTCTCTCCTTGGAATATCCCCCTGCGATATTGTATGTATGTATGCATGTATGTTTGTATGTATGTATGTAATGCAGTTAAATGATTCAGTTTTATATTTAAGAGATGAGGAATTATGTACATTATTTATATTATTTACAAATGACGGATGGATATTTGTTGTTAACACAATGTTTCAGCTGATATAAGCCTTCATCAGGTGTCCTGGGGAAATTTCGAACCTGGGTTCTAAGGTATTTTTCGATGTTGTTATTATTATTATTATTATTATTATTA
>NW_026349682.1:0-404 GCF_001194135.2 Octopus bimaculoides | reverse complement strand
ATTATTATTATTATTATTATTATTATTATATATATATGTATATATATATGTTCATATAAGCATGATATACATAAATGCATAAATATATGTATAAGCATGGAGATAAGCATACAAAAATAGCCACACATGTTTGCCATGGCATATTACTGCTTTTAAATGCATTAACATAATTGGCAGTGACTTAATAAAGTACTCAATACACGTGCCATAACAAATATGTATTATAATCTTCTTGATAGTGACTTCTAAATTTAACCCGCGGCAGCACACTCCAACGGTTTGAATAACCCACCACATTACACACAGTTACACTCTCATGCACACGCATACTCACACACGCACGTATACATATATGTGTTTATTGTATGTCTATACCTATATATGCGGTGCTCCAGCATGGCCGC
>NW_026349681.1:0-322 GCF_001194135.2 Octopus bimaculoides | reverse complement strand
CCCACCCGCCACCCCCGTTTGGTAACTGCACCGCTTCCATACGCGCAATAAGTAGCGGCCTTTGTCTTCTTTCCTTTCTCCGCTTGCCTGCATGTCTGTCTGTCTGTCTGTTTGAATACCTGTCCGTCCGTCCGTCTGCCTGCCTGCCCATCGGTCTGTCTGTTTGTCTGCCTGGCTGTGTCTCTCTTTCCCTTACTTATCTTATCAATAGGTCTTTCTAATATTTGTTGTTTTTCTTGTTTTTTTTACAATCATCATCATCATCATATTATTATTATTATTATTACTATTATTAGTCTTATTATTATTATTATTATTCTTA
>NW_026349680.1:0-216 GCF_001194135.2 Octopus bimaculoides | reverse complement strand
ATGATGATGATGATGATGATGATGATGATGATGATGATGGTGATGATATTAATGGAAGTGATTACAAGAGCCTTTCTTTGCAGTTGCTCGTCTTGTGTCCTGCTGTTGATGTTGTTGCAGATGTTTTGTCTTGTTGCTGGTGCTGGTGTCCTTACTTCTGTATTTCTCATAGTAGTAGTAGTAGTAGTAGTGGTAGTAGTAGTAGTAGTAGTAGTA
>NW_026349679.1:0-317 GCF_001194135.2 Octopus bimaculoides | reverse complement strand
ATATATATCAACACAGGAAAAAGACAGTGAAAAAGGCAGAGTACGAGATGCATTCATTTCTATCATTCTATTACTATACATGGTTGTACACACAAATCTATATAGATAAATTCGTGTATGTGCTTGTGTGTGTATGTATATACATGTATACATGTGCACGTGTGTGTGGCTATATGTATGCATGAATGATTAAATGAATGAAAATCTGCATATATGTATATAGACATACATTATATATATATGTATGTATATATGTATGTATGCATGTATTTTTGCATGCATGGATGTATGTATGTATTATGTGTATATATATATAT
>NW_026349678.1:1390-2105 GCF_001194135.2 Octopus bimaculoides | reverse complement strand
ATAGATAGATAGATAGATAGATAGATAGATAGATAGATAATATATGTATGGTGGCTGTCTACGTCTTGTGCAGAGTCTGACCACCTTTTGTATCTACACCTTAGATCCATCATGGCGTCTGATGTTGCTTTTTAAACAAAACAATGTATTGAAAACTCACCCACATAGATTGCATATCCGATTTCATACCCTAACACCAAGAGCTGCAGTTAAGTTTCGATCTTTGTGGATCTTAAAATGTCTTTTGAGGCCTCCGTTAGATTTGCAAACTTTCTGGCATACACGGCATTGAAAGGTGTGCACAGATATATAGGCAGAGTAGTTGGTAGAGGTTCGTTTTTCATGGATCCGCAAATGAGATTTGTGCTCAACAAAAGAAAGGCATGGTCTGTCACAAACTGTGCACACAAGAGGTCACTGAGATTCACCTTCTCGATCGCAACATTCTTCTCTAAATCCTTTTTCAGTCTTGCATGTGTCATTCTGACCTCCTCAAAAGCTTTCACTCCACTCCACACTTTTGTTCGTCATCCAGCTCGATCCGAGGATGTGAATGAGACAAAAGAAAAATGAAATACACTTAGACATGATGATGATAACGCAGTTCTCCTGACAGAGGAGGATCTCCAAATAAGGCCAATTTGGGTGCCCACCAATCCAAGATTACCCTGAACACCAAGGGCAAGTGTCAGCTCCAACATTCATTCTCCTCCCT
>NW_026349678.1:0-925 GCF_001194135.2 Octopus bimaculoides | reverse complement strand
GACGGAATAGGAAAGTGTTTGCCCTCAGACCATTCGATCCCATCCACCGCACAAACACCTTCGAAAGAGTCACTAGACAGAGTAACACTGCTTTCTCTGCATGGTTACAGAAGAGCCACGAAGCAATCATCATGATAGATACGGCTGACAGCCGAATCCGACCTACATTTCAACAGTTGTAGAACATAACTCTGCAAGACCCGGACTGAACAGAAGCGTGCGGAACGTTTTCAATGCTTTGTGTAAGTAACAATAACAACAATATTGATAATAACATAAAAATAAGTATAATAATGATAATAATAATCCTGGCACATGGCCAGAACTTTTAGGGTAGGTAGTGGTGGTAGGGGTAGTATGTTTACGTATTTTTCATTTGTTGGTAATGTCCTGTACACAATGTACATTTTTCATTATGCTTATTTATAATCGAACGCCACGCAACCTTGACCACAGTAAGTTCTCTGTCTTTTCTGGACTAGACGTTCACCGGGTTGGGTGTCCTTTCTCTTGGCTCCCGACATTTTTCTTCTACTATTCTCTTCTAATTATTCTATTTCTTTGAAAATATTTCTCCCATGCGTTACTCATTACAATTCGTTTTGGCCTAACGGCCCTTAATGTTTGTCTTTGTCGATTGTTTACTGTCCACTCTGTCGTTATTTGTTCGTTTGAAGCTCTAACTCTCCATGGATTTTATATTTAAATATTTTTTGGATGCTGCTGTCTTATGAAGTTCCCTATATTGTCGTTAAACGCATGAAATAGGATTGATAAACAGCCCGACAACTGATAAGGCGTTATCTTCTTTTGGTATTTTATCCTGTACTTTTCTGTCGTTGGTGATGTCCTGTACACAATGTGTATTTTTCATTTATATATATACATACATATATAGATAGATAGATAGATAGATAGATAGATA
>NW_026349677.1:3355-5119 GCF_001194135.2 Octopus bimaculoides | reverse complement strand
TGCGATTCTTCTATAAATCAAATTCCAGATTGTTTTACTCAGACTTCGGAGCCAAACAAAAATAGTGCACGATATTTAATCACCTTATATTTACCTTCTGTGTTCAAAGTCGCCGTTGGTCGGCCATTTTGAGTTCCGTTATTACATGTTGTCGTTTGAATGTATACGTCCCTTTATTTATGGGTGTATATCTAATTATACATGATCGCCAACACTTTGCCCACGTGCTCCCTGCACCTCATACGCACTAATATGTAAAGCCTCGTGACTCTGTTAGATGTTTCGGCAGAATCATTAACGCGTCGGTTAAAACGCTTAGCGGTATTTGTTCCGGTTCTCTGAAGACCGACTTTTCCTTTCATTCTGTTGGGATCGATAAAATACAGAACCAGCTACGAACTGGTGGCGATATAATCACCTACCACCCATATAATCACCTACCACCCTCTCAATAAACTTGCTGGTCTTCTAATGTTGTTGTTGCTGTTGTTATTATTATTATTATTATTATTATTATTATTATTATTATTATTATTATTATTATTTACAGTTAACTAAAGCCTGTCTCTTTGGATTTGCGGGTGCCATTTTTCTGGCAGTTAAATCTGATAATTTCTTCATCCTCTGCATTTCTTTGTCTTGGTTCTTTCATTGTTTTGCTTGTTTGTTTTTGTTTCTGTTGGGATTTTTTTTTCATGTTCTTCAAGGACTTCCTAGTTCTTTTAGACAACCAAAGATAATGGTGAGAGATATTCTGTTAATGACTGGAATAAAGATTAACGACTGGCGGCAGAATTCTTCAAAATCCTGCGGTTACCTTTAATTAGTCAATCATGATACCAGTAATCAATACAATTAATTCTAAACTAATTAAGGAGCCTCTACAGCGTCGACCAGCCAGCTAGAAATAACAGCACAATCGCCCTCAAATTATATCCTAACATCACGAAAATGAAAGTCATAATTGATAACGTTTGCAAATGCGGAGATTCGGATTGGATAGTCATGACTGAGGCGCTTCGTATGTGTCCTTATTGAGGACAATAGCCTCGAAAATGACAAATCTCTCTCAAAACTACTACTACTACTACTACTACTACTACTACTACTACTACTACTGCCACTACTACTGTACTGGCTAAATATTCTTTTCTTTTTTACTCTAGGCACAATGCCCGAAATTTTGTGGGGAGGGGACCAGTCAATTAGATCGGCCCCAGTACGCAACTGGTATTTAATTTATCGACCCCGAAAGGATGAAAAGCAAAGTCAACCTCGGCGGTATTTGAACTCAGAACGTAACGACGGACGAATTGCCGCTAAACATTTTTGTCCGGCGTGCTAACGATTCTGCCAGCTCGCTACCTTGTGCTGGCTAAATATTAACAGCAGCAACAACACCACCACCACCAGCAGCAGCAGCAGCAATAACAACAACAATAGTAACAACCATAGAATCAACAACAACAAAGACAGCGACGAAACTAAAAGCACTAAGACCATCTCACCACGACCACCACCACTAACTACTATACCACGAACAACATTTCATAAAACGATGACTAGAACTTCTGCCACAACATCAGCGACAACAGCAACAAGAAATGGCACCAGTGCCACCGTGTCCGTCGTCACTGTCAGTTCTGCGACCATCACCGCCACCACCACCATCGTCGGTGCCGCCACAACTACCACCACCCCAGCCAAGGCGCCACCACCAACCCCGTCACCACCTGCCTCGCCACTATCATCTCCGCTTCTACC
>NW_026349677.1:0-809 GCF_001194135.2 Octopus bimaculoides | reverse complement strand
ATGGATATATATATGCATATACAAACATATGTATGCATGTATATGTATATAGATATATGTATACATGCAAATGCACACACACACACCCACACCACACACACCGCCTTCATGAACCAAGATGTTAAAGAATTTGAAATCAAGCTAACGAAACAAGCTTTCAAAATCTCTAACATAAAACCTTGTAGTAAGCGAACACGACGATAAACTTCGTCGATTTACACCGAGGGGAATTTATTAAAAGATACAAGCGCACATTTACACGCAGCGATACACGAATACCCAACAGGGCGCCTAAGCGAGGCCTACATGGATTTTGAAAATAACGAGTGCATTACAATATGTGTGAATGACAAAAGTGAAAGCTCAAGTTGTTTGTCATAAAATCTAAGAGGGTCATAGTAATATATTATTATTATAACAATATTATCGTTTGGGTGTTTACAATCATAATCTGATTGTCATAACTGTAAAACATTTTTCAGATAAGATGATTGTTTTTCTGACCTTATTGCGTTATACATACACACATACAGACAGACGGACGGACGGACAGACACGTAGGAGTGGCTGTGTGGTAAGTAGCTTGATTACGAACCACATGGTTCCGAGTTCAGTCCCACTACGTGGCACCTTGAGCAAGGGTCTTCTACTATAGCCTCAGGCCGACCAAAGCCTTGTGAGTGGATTTGGTAGACGGAAACTGAAAGAAGCCCGTCGTATATATGTATATCTATGTATGTGTGTGTGTTTGTGTGTCTATGTTTGTCCCCCCACCATCGCTTGACTACCGATGCTGGTGTGTTTACGTC
>NW_026349676.1:0-268 GCF_001194135.2 Octopus bimaculoides | reverse complement strand
TTTACATACATAGAGCAGCGGATGACCAGAGAGACGGCCATATACATACGTTAATTAAAAGGGACATAGACTGTTTTGGGATATCTACTAGTCTTTCTCCCTATCTTTCTATTTCACTCATGCCGTCTTTGTTCTCACTTTATGTTACTTAATGCTGCACGCACACACAGACACAGACACACAGACACACACACAGATACATACACACATATACACGAACGCACACACACACTCACACACCCACACACATATATATATATATATATAT
>NW_026349675.1:0-500 GCF_001194135.2 Octopus bimaculoides | reverse complement strand
AATCCTTGATTATTGTCGATCATCGGTGGAAAACTCAGTTGGCGTTCTCGTTCATTTTGATTTGCAGTGTTCTCTCTCTAGTATGCTATGGAGGACATGTGGTTGCCCATGCAACTTGTCCAACACGCAACGAGACTGAAGGATAAAAGGGAACAGCGCAAGCCCGTTATATTTGGGCGCGAGGGTCGTGGCAGGAGTTGCAAGAACGAGGTTGTAGAAATGCTTCCGATTCCCGATTTTTCCCCAATGTATTCTAGCGAAGCACATACAGTAGCTGGGTATGGCCTCAACGCAGAGGACTTCCGGAATGACGGTTTTCTTTCTTCTAGAATGGTTACCCAAACGCAGGCTAATGAATATTGGCTAAGATGCGTTTCCGTACTGCTCAAAATTCTGGAAATCCTGCAGTCATAAGAGACTTGATGCATTTTTAGAGTCATAACCAGAACTAAGGTACATGTTCATACGTGTGTGTGCGTGTATATATATATATATATATT
>NW_026349674.1:0-242 GCF_001194135.2 Octopus bimaculoides | reverse complement strand
ATGTATATATGTATGTATGTATTATGTATGTACATGTGTATGTATGTATGTAGATATGCATGCATGTATTATGCATATATATGTGTATGTATGTATGTATGAATGTATGTATGTACGTATGTATGCATGCCTGCATGTATGTATGCATGTATATATGAATGGATGGATGGATGGATAAATCGATGTATGGATGGATGTAGGGATGTATGCTTGTACACAAGCACACACGTATGTATGTATAT
>NW_026349673.1:0-612 GCF_001194135.2 Octopus bimaculoides | reverse complement strand
GTAGGTGTTGGGTACGTGTACGTGTGTGTGTGTATTTTGTATATGCGCGTATGTATGTATATTTATATTTATATATATAACTAGTTGAGTTTTAAATATTCTCTGCATTAGATTTAACACTAACTTAACTTTTGCTTTTTATACAGTTGGCTTATCCGAGTCGGTTTATTCTTTATATAATTCTATGTTTGTTCGCTACCATTCATACAATCTTGTAAATATATGTTTACTGATTCAGCCATCAGTACTTCAGTAAGTGCGGTGATAAGGTTACGAAAGTAACGAAATATAACCGAACCTACCTTACTTCATCACTAATATTCTTTTTACCTCACAGCATAGTTATTCCCAGCTAAGTTTTAAATCTTTTCGTATGAGCAGACGACGCCATTAAATTAATTTTTCAGCCTAGCCTTTTCATCTATGTCATGCGGGAACATTGCGTGGGTGAATGACATTATCTACTAATACCGTAGGATTACCCTCCATACGGTGTATATGTTAGTATGCATACAGGTAAGCAAGTGCACTTGCACTTATGGATGCATGTATACCATGTATGTATTTTGTACATACATACATACATACATACATACATACATACATACATAC
>NW_026349672.1:0-216 GCF_001194135.2 Octopus bimaculoides | reverse complement strand
TATATATATAGATAGATAGATAGATAGATAGATAGATAGATATAGATATTTATATATACCTGTATATGTTTGTATATATGTATGTATCAGCTTCTGTACATGTTTGCATATATATGATTGTATATGTTTTTAGTGTGTGTAAGTATACTGATCTATGTATATGTTTTGTATGTATGTGAATAGTGTGTGTCTATATTTTTATGCTTTTAGACTTCT
>NW_026349671.1:0-1069 GCF_001194135.2 Octopus bimaculoides | reverse complement strand
ATGTTGGACTCAAAATTGTAAACACAGTTTTTGATTCCTGGACTGATTGCACATTATGCCCTTAGGCAATGTACTTTACATAGTTTTCTTTACTAGTCCAGTCAGTTATATATATAAATCACACCCCTAATTTAGTGTTAAACATTGTTATGAAATTTTTTTCCCTTCATAGTTTAAGCTTTGCCCCATATATAAGTTATACCTTAGTTTTCTCAGTTACATCAAGGATAAAATAGTGCATCTTACACATATAAATACAGTAATTGATCAGCCACAGAATGGCATCTTATAGGCTATTAGAACAAAAATATGCCGCAAATCTAAGATGCTGTCAACAACCCTTGATGGTTATACAGAAGTAATGATAAATAATGTCTGCAGTAAAATTGAAATACATGCTATAAAACTTTTGATTCTAAGATCTGCACACTAACAGGGCCAGCGTTATGTATGAGGGTACTAAAGGCTGGAGGTGCCAGGAAAGACTATTCTTATAAGCTTAGCCTTTGTATGGCCATGTGGTTAAGAAACTTGCTTTACAATCACATGGTGTCAGGTTCAGTCCCACTTTATGACGTCTTGGACAAGTGTCTTCTACTATAGCCTGTGGCCAACCAATGTCTAAGTAAATGAATTTGGTAAATGAAAACTGTGTGGAAGCCCATGTGTGTGTGTTTATTTATCGCATCCCCATCATGACCACTTGACTATTTGTGTTGGTTTGTTTACATCCTTGTAATGTAGCAATTCACCAAAAGAGACCCATGGAAGAAACACTAGACTTAAAAATAAGTGCTAGGGTCAATTTGTTTGACTACAACTCTTCAAGGCAATGCTCCAGCATGGACACAATTCAATGACTGAAACAAATAAGATACCAGCCCAGCACAATAAGGGTTGACGATGAGTTACACAGCATCACTTTTATGTGAACCAGCCAAGTACTCATTCTCTTCACTCCGTGTTGCATTGGTGTAGATATAGGTTACTACACACACACACAATTTCTCTATAGCTGTATCATTGTAGCAGGCTGTATTGCTGCTCTATAACATATTCCAACTTATGT
>NW_026349670.1:0-206 GCF_001194135.2 Octopus bimaculoides | reverse complement strand
GTGCCTATTAGCAGCGTGTTTTAAGAATTTCTTTATTTTTTTTCGTGGTTTGGGTTTAATTGCCCTTTTTTTATCATGTAAGAAGTCCTGTCAAGGGTCTTCTCTCCGTGTATAAATCTTTATACACTCATACATATATAGAAACAGATATAGATATGTGTACGTATGTATATGTATTCATGTACACTCGTAATGTGTCTGTATAT
>NW_026349669.1:0-1619 GCF_001194135.2 Octopus bimaculoides | reverse complement strand
GCAGCGGCAGCAGCAGCAGTAGTAGTAGTAGTAGTATCACTATTACTATTATCATTAACGCGGCGAGCTGGCAGAATGGTTAGCATGCTGGACGAAATGCGTAGCTGTATTTCACCCGTCGCTACATTCTGAGTTCAAATTCCGCCGAGGTCAACTTCGCCATTCATCCTTTCGGGTTCGATAAAATAAGTACTAGTTGAACACTGGGGTCAATGTCGATTAATCGACTCGTCCCCACCTCCCCCAAGCTTCCTGTGTCGAAATAATAATAATAATAATCATAGCCCTGATGCAGTACCAGGCAGTGGCTCACATGGCTTCTTATCTTAACTGATTGGAAGTGTTGTCATGTACATTGTTTTGTCTTGGTATAAAAGATGGGCTACAGCAAATATTCTGCTTAACAGCACAGATTTGCTTGTCAGTTGCTTGACCTTAACCAGTTGAGCATGTCCCTTAGTGGCTGACGATATGTGCATCTCTGATCATAAGCAGAAGTAATTGGGGAGCATCATAGTCATGTGTTGAGAGGAATTCTTTGGGGTTTGGATAATTCACCTTTGGAAACCTGGGTATTTCGTTCGACATCCTCAAACAACCTTTGTTCAAGGACCTTTTGAGTGGGATGGGCTACTCGACCTGAAGAAAATTCTAACTGCGCCCCACTTGCAAGGTCATGCGCTATTTATCTTGATATGAGACCACTATGTTGAGCACATATGGTTGTGATGCATGTGCCTTGTGTACCCTTATCAGACGGGTAGTCATGATGGGTATACTGGGCTTTGTATATTTGTACCCCCATGTCACTTTGATGATATGCATTGCTCTCTCACTCAATAATAATAATAATGATTCCAAATTTTGGCACAAGGCTAGAAATTTCAGGGGTAGATGTAAGTTGATTGGGTATTTATTTTATCCACCCCGAAAGGATGAAAGAGAAAGTTAACCTTGATGGAATTCTAACTCAGAACATAATGATGGACAAAATGCCTGTAAGCATTTTGCCAGAAATGCTATCAATTCTGCCAGAAGTGAAAGAGAACCAATGCATGTGTTAATTCTGGGCATAATGACCACCCCCAAAATACAACAAAATAACTTTTAAATAAAGGACTTCACATGAAGAATCTTAAAAACCAAATACAAAATCTTATAAGAGAACAATTTAGAAATATCCACAACCTACACTGATGAAAGACTAACCCAGAATAGTATCTAAAGTTGGTAAATATCAAAATGAACTTTGAGAAGTGAGAGAATATGTAAGAGATTTATGAACTGAAAACACTTAATAATGGATTTCCAAATTTAGAAAAGGAAGTAACTGAATCACATTGACCCTGGTGCTAAACTTGTATGAAAAGATGAAAAGCAAGCTTGACTTGGCACCACTTGAACTCAAAAGAAATGATGCTATGCATTTTGTTTGATGTACTAACTATTCGGCCAACTCACTACCTTAACAATGAGATCAACATATCATCATGAAAAAAAAAGGTAAAGGTTGATAGATATGGAGACCTGAGAATTGAGGTCGCTGAGATGTGGCAGCGAAGACGAGGCGATGAGCTGGCAGAATCGTTAGCACGCCGGGCAAAATGCTTAGCGGTATT
>NW_026349668.1:0-284 GCF_001194135.2 Octopus bimaculoides | reverse complement strand
AACATACGTGGGGAATAGAATATATAGAGCTGTGTTTGTCATAATTTCTCCTACATTTGCTCTGTATATTATAACTAGTAATACTACTAAGTGTAGTAATTACTTAACCACTATACTGGAAGCAGATAGGATGGGGATAATCTGTATGGGGCACTAAACCTCAACAATAGCAGTCCTACATCTAACTGTCCACATACAATATATAATACATACATATCATCATCAAACATCCATTGTCCATGCTTATATATCCTTGTTGCTTATTTTTATTTTATATATATATA
>NW_026349667.1:0-949 GCF_001194135.2 Octopus bimaculoides | reverse complement strand
TCTATATTTGAATATATATATATACATGTATTATATTCATACAAAGTGTGGGTGTTCAGTTCACAGGTGATCTAAACGATTAGGTACGCCAGGTAAGTGCTGTAACGGATTACTGGGGCTCCAGGATTGTAGCGCAGATGGCAGTTATGGAACCATTGTAGATTTCCGATGCAGCGGATATAGAATTGTTAAACAGGACGTCAGACATTAAGGTAAGGCAAACATCTCAAGTCATATACAATATTATTATTATAGGAAGAAATTCCAAATCTTACAGCTGTTTCTGGGATACCCCCGATACCCCCAAGTATGGGATACTCCGTCATCAGAGACAAATAGGGGCGGGGGGAATAGGAAAAATGAGAATGATATGTATTAATAAGATGACAACGTAGAAGAAGGGAGTAAAAGAATAGGATGGAAAGAATGTATATATATATATATGTATATATGTAAATATATATATATATGTATATATATATAAGTATATATATATGTATATATATAAGTATATATATGTATATATATATATGTATATATATATATGTATATATATATATATATGTATATATATAAGTATATATATAATATATATATGCATATACTCTTCTACGTGTTTCAGTCAGTTGACTGCGGCCATGCTGGAGCACCGCATTTAGTCAAGCAAATCGACCTCAGGGACTTATTCTTTGTAAGCCTAGTACTTATTCTATCGGCCTCTTTGCCGAACTGCTAAGTTACATGGACGTAAACACACCAGCATCAGTTGTCAAGCGAAGTTCGGGGGGGGGGGACAAACACACACACACACACACAAACATATACACACACATACATACATATACATATATACGACGGGCGTCTTTCAGTTTCCGTCTACGAAATCCACTGACAAGGGCTTGGTCGGCCCGAGGCTTTAGTAGAAGACACTTGCCCAAGGTGCCACGCA
>NW_026349666.1:0-312 GCF_001194135.2 Octopus bimaculoides | reverse complement strand
GTTTTGCCAAAGGAAGTTATCCCTCTCATCGTGATCTGTAGCACGAACGGTCCCGAGTTTCAGGGTTATTTCCCTTCGTCACCGTCCGATAGCCACCGATCTGGGATGAGAAGGATAATTCTTGGCAAACCTTATGTATCTTTTTCCAGTGAAATTATTCACTGATATCGAAAAAGTGAAAACAAGCAATGTTAATTCTCTAAATGAGGTATTAACAGTAACTGCACGATAAAGTGAGGTATATTGCCACTTAAATGTGGCCGACCCCTAGGGGTGGATGTTACTGTTGCTATCGGACGCTGACGAAGGGAA
>NW_026349665.1:0-431 GCF_001194135.2 Octopus bimaculoides | reverse complement strand
TATCTCTTTTCGTCTCCTCATCTCCATCCATCCGTACATGTATGTATGTTTGGGTGAGTGTGTATGAGAGAGTGTGTGTGTATGTGTGTGTGTGTGTATGTGTATGTATAACTGTGTGAGTTTGTATGTGTGTGTATAAGTGAGTGTGTAAATATGTGTGTATGTGTGTGTGTAAGTGTATATGAGTATTATGTGTGTGTGTAAGTGAGTGTGTATGTGTGTGTGTGTGTGTGTGTGTGTGTGTGTGTGTGTTCCTGCGTGTGTATGTATAGACGTATGCTTGCATGTATGTTCGCATGTATTTTGTATTTCTATCGTAGATAAACACTATCTGTCTTCTCTCTCTTCCCACTCCTTTTTTCTCTCTTCTGTATCTCTCTCCACCTTCTTTCTCTCTCTCTCTCTCTCTCTCTCTCTCTCTCTCTCTCTCT
>NW_026349664.1:0-225 GCF_001194135.2 Octopus bimaculoides | reverse complement strand
CATACATACATACATGCATACATACATACATACATACATATCATCATCATCATTTAACGTCCGTTTTCCATACTGGCACAGCTTGGATGGTTTGATGGAAGTTGGCCAGTCAGGGAGCTGTGTAGACTCCAATTGTCAGTTGTGGTATGGTTTCTACAGCTGGATGTTCATCCTAATGCCAATCACTTTACAGAGTGGGGTGTAGGTACATTTTATGTGTATGTA
>NW_026349663.1:0-414 GCF_001194135.2 Octopus bimaculoides | reverse complement strand
GACATGCTCTTGATGAGCCCATACAGGTTTAAGACACATCTCGATCTTATATGTGTTAAAATTTTCTGCCCGTCTGGTTTTTGTGTTTACCAGTTTATAAATGATGCATTTTTTGTTTTTTTGTTCTATAATTTCTTTTGGAATGTTTATTTTAACATCATCGCCTTCTTTCGTAAGAAGGGATTTTGTGTTTTTAATTTGTTGTTGTGTGAATGTCACTATTCTCCTTTTTTCCTTTATAGCATCGGCGAAATTTGTTTTTGTTGTGCTGGCGGACATGTTCTTTGGAACATTTTTGTTTATGTTGGTGTTGGTACTGCCGGGTTCAAAGGTGGTGGTAGCGGCAGCAGAGTTTGTTGAACATGTGGTGGTGTCGGTGCTGACGGCCGATAAATTTGCGTCCTTGCTGTTGTT
>NW_026349662.1:0-294 GCF_001194135.2 Octopus bimaculoides | reverse complement strand
GTCTAAGAAAATTTGGAAGATTTTTAGGGTTTTTGAAAGGGAATATCTTGGAGGATTCTTGGAAGTAAGGAACTTTGAAGTATCTTTGGAAAGGAGAATCTTGGATGGAATTTTTGAAAATAAGGTTTTTAGAAATCTTTTTAAAAAGAGTATTTTGGAAGAATTTTCAAAAAGTGTGTGTGTGTGTGCATGCGAGAGAGAGAAAGAGACAGACAGACAGTTTGTATGTGTGTCAGCACTGTAGCAAGTGCAGGCCACTTGTGGAAGTTCTTGGGTCTTCTGCTCCTCTGTGCC
>NW_026349661.1:0-609 GCF_001194135.2 Octopus bimaculoides | reverse complement strand
ATATATATATCTATATATATATATACACACACACACAGAAGCTTTTACAGAAATCGCCCGTGCAAAGTATGTCGTAGAAGAATTAAATCTTTAAACACTTGTTTAAGAATTCAGCAACATTTCTTCCGCCCCAAACCATATCAGTAATAATAATAATAATAATAACCATCATCATCATTATCAGCATCACTGTAAATAGATCTCCTACAATAAATTAGATTGATCAAAGTCGTTTATTAAAATTTCAAACACGAATCGTCCAAAGCCTTGCGCTTGAAACTGAGTAGGGAAGAAAATGTGTAGAAAGACGAGAGAACATCCATTTGATGAAACTGGGCAGTGCAATTCAAGAGGTAACAGGTGATCTCACACCGGGTCAAAATTGTTCTGGTTAATGATAAATTCCGCGGCAACGGCATAACCCAATCTGTGGACACTCAGCCGCTTAAGGAATAATTCAATGAATAGATATTTTTTCTTTGAACGATTGGAATACACACGGTCGGAAAATGACGCTGAGATCAGCATTTTATATTTTTTATTACGAACCAAAATACTTCACACACACACACACACAAACACACACAAACACACACAAACACACACAAA
>NW_026349660.1:0-725 GCF_001194135.2 Octopus bimaculoides | reverse complement strand
CCACTGTAGTTTTTATGTGATAATGCCGATCAGAAATGGCTGATGAATGATAGTTGCTTGATTGATTAATATGGCTGTATATAAAGAGTTGATTATAATATTAGTAATTACAATATAAAATTAACGATGTTGTCGCATCGTTGTGTGTACACAAGTTACTTGTTGCAGCAAAATATTTTCTGTGGATCCATAGTTCATTGTGTATTAGTAGTTTCTCCGTGACTGCTACAAAGAAAGACCTAGTAATAGTTGACTTTATAATTAGAAAGAATGATAATTCTATTCTCAAATGTGACAGGCTATGCTCTTGGTTGGCACTGAATTTATTAAAGAGAATATTTGGATCTATATTCATATACTTAGTAATTAAAGTAGGTCAACTGAGAACAATAGATTTTTTTTCCAGTATTACCACAGTTGACTGCAGAATGCCCCAAGAGAGATCAGGAGGTCAGCTTATTCAGATTAATCTCTAAGTGCACAGATGAGAAAATAATAGGTTCAAGATTTGCTTGACAATGTTGAAAAATGTTGATTCAGGATTTTGAATCTGAATCTGCAAATCTGCTTAGCTATTCTATAGCTGTTCACTGCATATATACTCTCTTTTTTTACTCTTTTACCTGTTTCAGTCATTTGACTGTGGCCATGCTGGAGCAACACCTTTAGTCGAGTAAATCGACCCCAGGACTTATTCTTTGGATGCCGAGTACTTATTCTATCGG
>NW_026349659.1:0-356 GCF_001194135.2 Octopus bimaculoides | reverse complement strand
AGTTCTTTGTGATAAAGACAATAATGATAGTGATAATGATGATGATGATGATGGTGATGATACATTTATGTTTTCTTCTGTTTCCTTGGCAAATATTTAAACCAAATAAAGTGGATTCTTTAAGATCACGCAATCTGAATTAACTACGTATGACATATTAGAGCACACAAACCCAAACACATTGAGCATACACATACACACACACACACACCTTTTCCAGCTTGATTTCCCTTGTATTTTTATTTTATTTTAATTTTAATTTTTATTTTTTTTTCTAATGAAATACTGCTTGTTTCCCTGTCACTCTTTGGCAGCTATTTCTTTCTAGCTGCATGTTCTATGCCAGCATGATCCTT
>NW_026349658.1:0-584 GCF_001194135.2 Octopus bimaculoides | reverse complement strand
GTCGGAAAGATGGAAAGTTCGGAGAATGGAAGAACGGCGAAAGAGGAAAAGGGTACCGATGCCCACGAGGTTACATTAAGAAGCCTGTCGTTCTCAGTCGAAAGACACCTGTTGTTATATTCTTGTTGGTTGTACCTGTAATTGCGTACCATGTTCTCCGTTTATTTGTCTTTGTTCTCGTGCACATTCGCTAGCTTTCTTACAAAAAAATCTAATGTTCTTAGCTTTGACTTTTTTGTGGGACAACCAGATCGAACTGTCTCAAGTGTAACTTACCCGTAACAGTAAAGACTTCTGGTAAACTTGACTAATGAAAGAAGGCCACGAATGACCCGTCTTTTTTGCTGACCTTCTAATTGTTATTTCTCCTGTCCGCCCTTTGTACCGTCTATCTGTCCGAATGTTTTATTGCCCTCTATTGCGTTTTTGTTCCGCTTTTTTTTTATATATACACCCATAGATAGATGTATACATATATAGGCGAAATTTTGCTTTAAGTACGTCATATATTTTATTCTCAAATTTTTCGAAATTGAAATATTTTTTAATTTCTTTTTTGGGTTTTTTTTTCTTTTTTTTTTTTT
>NW_026349657.1:0-484 GCF_001194135.2 Octopus bimaculoides | reverse complement strand
ATACACACACAAACACGTTCCTATACGCACTCAGAGGGTCACATATGACTAAGCTCGGCCACACATACATTCACACGTGCTCGCCTTCCACCTCATACCACCATTCCTCCATACACACGCGTGCGCACACTAGCTTACACGATTCACTGTTTACTTCCCTTCCATTGGCCTCTGTCTTCCGCTCAACTCAACGTGTGAGACGGTTAATACCGACACATTTCTTCGCTCTCCGTTTTTTTCTCTCCATTTTTTTCTCAATCCGTTTCTGTCAAAGAGCGCAGGCTCTAAACGTCAAAGACGTTTCCATTAGTCCCAAACGTCAAACTAATACACTTCCTTATTGATCCCTGACTTGTGTCTGTGTTTTATTTTCTGTACATTTGAAACATAAGTATGTGTGTGTATGTATATTTGGCGATTTACTTCCTCTGACTTGCCTTCCTTTGGACTTTCTTCTATTTCTAAAGAAGAGCAAAGCTCGAAA
>NW_026349656.1:0-1102 GCF_001194135.2 Octopus bimaculoides | reverse complement strand
AGAAGAAGAAGAAGAAAAGAATGCGTGAGTGGTATGATAGTAGTAGGATGTTAAATAGTTAAGTGCCCTGAAAGTGATTTGTTGTGGATGGTAGTAGTGATTGAATTCTTGAGATATCTCTTTTGAATGTATTGTTTTTAATATTTGCATGTGAGTGGTGGTGGCTATGTCATTTGTTGTAGATGCGTTCAAGAGGGGGGTCAGTATTTTGTGATAGAGAACGACTCTTTACTAATTCGTAGCCTACAGGTTGTATCGTCCTTGAATTGATAGAGGGGGAAATATTCTGAAGCTTGGATTTTTGTTATTGGTGCAAATGTTGATGTGTTGGCTGAATGCTATGTTTCTGTTTTTCGGAATTTTGATCTGGGATCTGTGCAGAGCCATCCTTTGACGTAGACTGTCTTTTGTTTGGCCTATGTATTGCTCTTGACACCCAGAGCAGGTTAGTGCGTATATCAGGTTCTCCGAAGCACTTGTGAAGCTACTTTTCACCGTGAAACGTTGTCCCTGTTTGAAGGAGAACTTTGATCCCTTAATTAAATTGACGCATATCCCACAGTTGGGTCTTCCGCATTTTTTTTTATTGACGGAATCAGTATTGTAGTTGAGCGTATTCAGGCTTGTGTTAGGAGATTTTTCATAGATTTGGGCTGTCTCTTGCGTTTTATGATGGTGTGTGTTTGGAGGATTAAGTTCATTCTGTGGTCCTTTTTTTAGCAGGGGAATGTTTTGAAGGATGGTGTCGAAGGCAACATTATTAAGAGGGTTGTGTGTGAAGATGTATGGTACGTATGTATGTATGTATGTATGTATGTATGTATGTATGTATGTATGTATGTATCGATATTTATATACATATTTGAGACATATTCGACTAGTAGAGAGGTCATTTTCACTGCGGTTTGCTGTGGAGAAAATCTTCGTTTTAGTCAATGGTACTAAAACACAAGCAGTCATCTCAGGGCACCTTTTGTAAACCGATGAATGCGTTTTTAGCGATCTGGCTTTCATCAGTACCGAGTTCTACAAGGGCGATAAACCCGAGATGACTTAGAGAGTAACTCTGTGTGTGTGTGTGTGTGTGTGTGTGTGTGTGTGT
>NW_026349655.1:0-619 GCF_001194135.2 Octopus bimaculoides | reverse complement strand
TTAAGAAATACAATAAAAATTGTAAAAATCAACCCCTAAAATTTACAGATATTTTCAGCTAGGATGAGAGTAAATAATAATAATAATAAACAAAATACTTCAAAAGTATGCCCACATACCCTTAATCCACCCCGACACTAAATGTAAATACACAAAAAAAATGAAAAAACAAGACAAAGCAACGCAATGACTTGTCAAACTCGAGTGAGAACTCTCCGGTGCGCGGAGACTTTATGTGACACCCGTCAGCTTCTTAGTTTTGAAGCTGGGAGAAAAAAAAATTCTGAACATTAACAAAATAAACAACAACAAAAGCAAAACAAAAACAAAAACCACCCGAGAGAACGGCATTAGCAAGGGTGAAATTATTTACAACAACAACAACAACGAAGACGACTACAAAAAAAAAAAGAAAAGCAACGAAATCAATAAATAACAATGATAAAACACAATGTATACAAAACTAATACGATTACTTGATAATAATAATGATGCTAATAATAATAATAATAATAATAATAATAATAATAATAATAATAATGATAATAATAATGATAATTATAATGATAATTATAATGATAATAATGATAATGATAATAATAATAATAATAATAATAAT
>NW_026349654.1:0-226 GCF_001194135.2 Octopus bimaculoides | reverse complement strand
ATATATCTTTGTGTGTATGTGTGTGTGACAAAGGGAGAGGGAAAGCGAGAGAGAAAATTGTTCGGGATATAATTTATTCTTCTCCACTTGTATAGAGTCAATTACATTTGTATCTAGATTGATAACGGTGATGTACCTTTTGGCCTTGTCCCTCTTGCTCGTGTTGTTGTTGTTGTTGTTATGCAGCTATTACAGCAGATGCTGCTGCTATGGCAACTCATTGTTG
>NW_026349653.1:184-443 GCF_001194135.2 Octopus bimaculoides | reverse complement strand
GTGTGTGTGTGCGTGTGTGTAGGTATGTATGCATGTATATGTATGTTTATATATCAGTATGCACACACACACACACACATATATGTATATATACATCTGTATATATACACACATACACATATATAGATATACATACATACATATATATATATGTATGAGGAGAGAGAGTGAAGCGCGGTTAAGACAAAATTAAAGAACGCGAGAAGAGTGAAAGAGATTGGGTAAATGAGGAAGATAAACAACTGTGTGTGTGTGTGTG
>NW_026349653.1:0-174 GCF_001194135.2 Octopus bimaculoides | reverse complement strand
ATATATATATATATACACACACACATATATGTAGGTATGTATGCATATATATGTACGATTATATATCAGTCCACACACATACACGCATACACATTTGTATGTATATATACTTATGTTTATATACACACATACACATACATGTGGCGAGCTGGCAGAAACGTTAGCACGCCGGGC
>NW_026349652.1:0-664 GCF_001194135.2 Octopus bimaculoides | reverse complement strand
ACTAAGGACGAATTAAATTAAGCTGGCGTGTGTGGAGGTGAAGCCTTACGTTTATCAATTCGATTTGCAAGATTCCTGATGTGAAATCTTGTATTGAAACAGATATTGTATTTCGGGATGGTCATTTATTTTATTTTTATTTCGCCAAATAAACACACGCTCTCTCTATACTTTTTATTCGCTCGTTTATTACTGTTCTTATTTTATTATTTTAACTCATGAATATTGCCTGGATAGCTTTCGTCACACATTTGTGACCTCTTCAGTGACACATTCCGCTTTCGTGTATTCTCTTGCTCCACGAAAACGAAAAGTGTCACTGAAGTGGTCGCAAATGTGTGACGAAAGATTTCCGGACAGTGGACATGAGTTAAAATAATAAAATAAGAACAGGAATAAACGAGAGAAAAATATATATAGTGCGTGTGTTTATTTGGCAAAAAAATAATAAATGACCATCCCGAAATATAACAATATAACTATATATATACATATATAAGAAAAAATAATAAGGTACTCAGATATCTGGATGGTTGTACATTTACAGATTTTTATTAATATGTCACATGTTTTTATAAATTAGCACTTGCATTTATTCTTGTAGATTTTCTACAAAATCTGGAGAATCTACAAGAATAGATGCAAGCGCTAATTTATAAAAACA
>NW_026349651.1:0-223 GCF_001194135.2 Octopus bimaculoides | reverse complement strand
TGTGTGTGTGTGTGTACCTCTGCTTCCTTGCATGTGTGTGTTTGAGTGTGTCTATGTGTATGAGTTTGTGTTATTATGTACATGCATCTGTTATGTATGGATGTGTGTCTCCAAATGTTTTTGTATGTATATATGGTCATGTGTTTCTGTCTCCTTTTGTGTGCTTGTCTGTCCGTATTACCTACATACCTTCCTACCTACCTATGTATCTATCTGTCTAGCT
>NW_026349650.1:0-209 GCF_001194135.2 Octopus bimaculoides | reverse complement strand
TGTATGTATGTATGTATGCATGTATGTATGTATGTATGTATTATGTATGTTTGTATGCATGTATGTACGTAGGTATATGTATTTGTATACATATATGTGTGGGTGTGATTATATAGCTAGTTAGATAGATACATATTGTTGTATTTGGGGATGGTCGTGTTGCCATTTTAGCCAATAAAAACACACGCACTATATATTTGGTGTTAATT
>NW_026349649.1:0-625 GCF_001194135.2 Octopus bimaculoides | reverse complement strand
ATATATATATATATATATATATATATATATATATTGGGCTTTATGTTCTGACCGAAATAATAGAAATTTTTGCATTGTTTCCATAATGGTACTACAATTTTTACATTTATGTTTTTGGTTTGCAGGATTCTTGATGTTCCATTTGTAATTGTGCTGAATAGTTTCTGGATAGAATAACAGATTCCAATGGGAAAGAATTCAACAGAAATTGCTAAACTATTTGATATAAATGAAGTAATTGCCAGAAAAATAGGTCAGTCTGTGGTATACAGAGAATAAAGTATACACATATATTACGTATGTTATATAGGTAAAGATTTTATTCTAGAGCTGCTTCTTTGCATTATTCGATTTTCCTTCTGCCTAAGCGGCGATATTGTAAACCAGCGTATTGTTTATACGCTGTCTCAATATACATCAAACTGGCCGATTCGAACTCGTTTCAGATGTGACGCAAGTACATAACTTCGGGAAGCCGCTGGAACAGTAAAATATACGCATCTGTCATTCTCGCGGTCACTTCCGGGGTGATTTCGTTTCGTTTAGTTGTGAAACATATTGTGTTCATTTTTGATTTACATACATACGTATGTATGTATGTATGTATGTATGTATGTATGTATGT
>NW_026349648.1:0-736 GCF_001194135.2 Octopus bimaculoides | reverse complement strand
TATATATATATATATATATATATACATGTATATATATACACATATATATACGTAGGGGAGGAGAAACATAAACGTGTACGTATGCCTATGTGTGTCTGTATGTCTGTATATGTGAATGCTTGTGTATGTGTGTGAATCTATATTTGTGCCTGTGTGTATGGGTGCGCGCGTGTGTATATGTGTGTGCGTGTGTGTGAATGTGTGCGTTGTAAATATATTTTATTTATTCTGGAAGAGAGAAAGTAAGAGTGCCAAAGGCAGTCAAAGCGCCATTAACCATTCACCAGATAACAAAATATCAAGGTAAGTAGGCCCTAAGGTGAGAGCTCTCAAATTAATCCTTTTTAATGATCTGAGGGTAATCTTAATCTATGGATGCATACTTCCTCCCGGTCATTGGATAACGTTGGAACAGTCAGAATGTGTTAAACCGGCCATTTTACTGCGAGATATAAATTTGAACGTATATAATTATATAGTTCTGAAGAGGTGAGAGCCGTATTGAGGGAATAAGGATATCTGTCTTTGAATAATGCTTTGTATGCACATAAGTACAACAACGCGCCGACCATAAACACTCTCACACATGCACACAATCACACACCAACGCACTCACTCGCACCCAGTTGCATATGAGTACTGCCATGTGTAAACTAATGCATTTATATTTATACATACATAAATACATCTAAAATATATATCTACTCATATATATATATAAATATATATATATATA
>NW_026349647.1:278-384 GCF_001194135.2 Octopus bimaculoides | reverse complement strand
TTGGCTTGGAGGTGACTGAAGCAATGAAATTCCGGGTGGTAGGACTACATTTTTGGTTTTTATGACGCAATATTTTCTTAACACATATATTTCCGTGTTACAATTT
>NW_026349647.1:0-102 GCF_001194135.2 Octopus bimaculoides | reverse complement strand
TGTTGTTTTTTTGTTTGCTTTCCTTGCAGTGCAAACAGCTAAAGTTAGTAACGTAGAGTAAGTAAGCAGTTTCATTCATTGTTATAAAATGACCTGTATTGT
>NW_026349646.1:0-1019 GCF_001194135.2 Octopus bimaculoides | reverse complement strand
GTCTGCATGTAATATTCCATATGGGTAAAATTTTGGACTATGATCGACTCAATATAATCATTGTATAACCATTGTGCAATCTGACTATTGGATTGGTACTGAATTGTAAATGATTTATTTAGCGTTGTGAGAATTTTGTAAAGACCCCTACGTCATTTTAAGAAAACCTTCGTCTGTTATATACATAATTTTTCTTCTTCCTTGTTTTTACTTTTATTATTTTATTTTTTACTTTTTACTTCATTCTATTCTATTTTTTTTTTAAAAAACGCTTTGTATTCTTTTATGCATGCATTTTCGCCTGGTTTTAACCTTTATACAACCAACGGTTTATTTAAGACGTTGGCTGCATATATACACTGAAATCTAATGGTTTTTTTATGTAGATGTCTGTATAGTTACATCACTTACGTATTCATATACATGTACCTACGCTTACATATGGGGCCTGGGTTTGCACTTGTGCATATGCTGTTATGATCGTAACTATTTGCGTACATATCAGCATATGTATCTATATACATTTTTGTATACGCATATATGCACAATCTAAATTTTTATGCACGTTCACTATATGTTCTTGCTTATTTTCTCTCTCTACTTCTTCCTTCCTATCCCCAGCCTTTCTCTCCTCTCTTTTCTTCCTTTGCTATCTTTCTTTTTTTTCATATCTTTCTTTCTTTTTTCTCTTTCTTTCTTTCTTTATTCTCTTTCCTTCTCCTTTTCCTTTTTTATGACAACTACATTCCCCCCGCCACCCCCTTTCCCATATTTAACGTTATTATAGATACGTTACTCTTTACCCCTCCACTCCATAGATTAAGATACAATTGTCATTACCAGTGCATAGGTTTTTCATGCGTAAACTTATATGCGTGCGTGCGTATATGTGTGTAGATTTGTACTTATGTATATATCTGTGCCTTGTGAACATAGGCCTATATACGTAGATTGTCTGTGCGTATGCAGAGACAAATGGTAAGAATTTGTTAAATCCGAAACTAGTTCCTGTTTAATAA
>NW_026349645.1:0-293 GCF_001194135.2 Octopus bimaculoides | reverse complement strand
GCAGTTTATTGCCCAATGATTGAAGGGTACTCTTAAGTGGGCTGGTTATGCTGCACTGGCATAGGCCCCGGTTACAGTCTCACTTGGCTTGTCAGGTTTTCTCAAGCACAGCATACCTCCAAAGGTCTCGGTCACTTGTCATCGCCTCGGTGAAGCCCAGCATTTGAAGGTTGGGCTTCACCACTTCATCCCAGGTCTTCCTGGGTCTATCTCTTCCGCAGGTTCCCTCTACTGCTTGGGTGTAACACTTTTTCACAAAGCTGTCCTCATCCATACGCAACACATGACCATAC
>NW_026349644.1:0-290 GCF_001194135.2 Octopus bimaculoides | reverse complement strand
GTGTGTGTGTGTGACTTAGTTTGTGACTTTGTGTCTGTGCATGTGACTGTGTACGTGCATGTCACTGTGTGTCAGTGTGACCCCGCTGTCCTACATCACTGACATTTCAGCATCTCATGACAGGCTACAACTTCAATCAGCAAACTTCCCTGCCTCTTCATTCATTCATTCATTCATTCATTCAGTCATTCAATCAAACAACAACAACAACAGCAGCAGCAGCAGCACTGAATGAAACCACTTCCCTGATTCCTTTCTTATTTTCCATATTTATATTTTTTATTGTTCAC
>NW_026349643.1:0-323 GCF_001194135.2 Octopus bimaculoides | reverse complement strand
TCAATGTTTGGTAAATATACCACGATTTTCACTAGGGTGTTAGGGTTAGTTTTATGGTTAGGGTCTAAGGTTAGGATTAGGGTTAGTGTTACGGTTTTAGGGTTAGGGTTAGGGTTGGGTAATCGTGCGGGTGTTAATCTGAAAAATTACAGAAATGTGAAAATTACCGACCCTGCCATCTATTATAACTTTTGTTGTTCTGTTTAATACATACATAGATTATACCTCCAAACAAGAGAGTTTGCTGGGGAAAGAAAGCAACCAGTTTTAAATGACGGCAACAGACTGCAGCAATTCACCACATTCCAGAAGCTACTTTGAAC
>NW_026349642.1:0-604 GCF_001194135.2 Octopus bimaculoides | reverse complement strand
TTTTTTCTTTGTATTTTATTACACTTGAATCTACAAATATTTTAATGTTGTTTGTGTTTTGTCCCTAAACAATAGTTAATGGCAAGTTTGATTTCGTCGGAATAGATAAATAAAATAACACCAATTCACTGTTTAGGGTTGATATGCATGACTCTAACTCTTCCTTTTGTATCTGTGCTAGATGAAAACATTAACTTCTTTCTGGAAACATATTTTCGTGCAAATAACTTCATGAAATGCTCATATTACTTACATGACAATGGATATAAACAAAAGAAAGTCACGTGCATGCTGCGTTGTATGACCTATATAGACTTCATTCTGTGAATCGTGCCCCAGTGCGCGTTGGTAAAAGGAAATGCTTTGAATATACGCTTTAAATATAAATTAACATATCATTGTAACAAGCTCAGTTTTTATTCTACATTCAGTTACGATTAAATGACAGTAAACATGACTGATATGAATATATAAAAAAAAAGCTAACACAAGTGTTATTATAATATAGATATAATATTTCAGATGTAAATACTATGTGGGCATCATTTAGAATAAAAGTAGAGCTTTTGCATTGTATAACTATCTGTCGACAGTACTTTTTTTT
>NW_026349641.1:626-940 GCF_001194135.2 Octopus bimaculoides | reverse complement strand
CTACAACGAACTATGGCACTTTTCAATTACCTGCTATCACTTAAAGACGTCCAGAACACTTATCAGATTCTATGCAACATTTTCTATAAGTATTTCGCTTTGTTCACTTTCGTTTTCATATGAATGGAAACGCATCTGCATGTGTATATACGCACCATGGTTTATCTATGCATGTAGACACCATGTATGTACTTATGTACATACATAGGTACATACACAGATATGCGACTCGTTGCGTGTGTGTTTGTGTGTATGTGCGTGTTTCTATACAGTGATAGATTTCAGGGGTTTTCATTTATTTAAGAGTTGATTTC
>NW_026349641.1:0-616 GCF_001194135.2 Octopus bimaculoides | reverse complement strand
CTATACAGTGATAGATTTCAGGGGTTTTCATTTATTTAAGAGTTGATTTCTTAATTTCAGCGGAGTATAAATATGTATATGTTGATACATTAAAAAAATTAATATCACACTACCAAATTTTTCGATAAGCAAGTGGCAATGTTATTTATAACCTACAACGAACTCCAGTGCGTTTGGTTCTCTCGTCATCATTAAAAGACGTTCAAAGCACTTCTCAACATCTATTCAATATTTTCTATACGTATTTCATTGTCTACACTGTCTTCTTTGGACAGTTTCTTTTCATTGTGTATGTATACGAGTGGATTAACATGTGTGTGTTATTTTGTGGGTACGGTGTTTATTGTGTGTACTTTGTTTACTGTGTTTTCTGTGTGTACGGTGTTTACTGTGTTTATATTGTTTTCTGTGCGTACGGTGTTTACTGTGTTTATATTGTTTTCTGTGCGTACGGTGTATCCTGTGTGTCCTGTGCTTTCTGTGATGGCGTTTACTGTATGAACTATGTTTACTGTGTGTATGGTGTTTACTGTGTTTATATTGTTTTCTGTTCGTACGGTGTATCCTGTGTGGCCTGTGCTTTCTATGTGACGGCGTTTACTGTATGAACTATGTT
>NW_026349640.1:0-362 GCF_001194135.2 Octopus bimaculoides | reverse complement strand
TAGATAGATAGATAGATAGATAGATAGATAGATAGACAGACAGACATAAATAGATAGATAAATAGATGGAATGTTAAATAAATAGATAGAATGATAGTAAATAAGTGCAGGTAGATAGAGAGGTAGAGAGAGAGAGACATAGATGGACAGAGTCAGAGATGTACTTTAGACATAGCACTATATTGAACGATATTACAGATCGATGTTTAAGCATACACATACTCATACATAAAGTTTCTACCTAATTATATATGTACGGTGAGTGGGTTGGTCATACATATATATAATTGTATGTGTAAGAATGTGTGTGCGTGCGTGCATGTGCGTGTGTGCACATGTGCGTGTGTATGTGTGTGTGTGTG
>NW_026349639.1:0-475 GCF_001194135.2 Octopus bimaculoides | reverse complement strand
TATATATATATATATATATACATATAATTTGTAATACATTATTGTACTTATGTGTGTGTTTTAATATCTACGTAAAGGTGTTTATATGTGTGAACCATGCATGTATGATTGCATAAGTTCAAAGAAACGAAAGTTATTGCAAAATATTTCAGGGAAGAAATTTTTTTCAAAGCAAATAAACTCGCGAATTATTATGATCATAATAAAAGACAATAAACAAAAGGTAGATGAGAAAAGAAAATATGTATGTACATATATATAGTCTTTTTTTATCAGCGTCTTTGTGTCACTTATGCTATATTATGAAATTTCTAGAAACGAATAATAACAATAATAATGATGATGATAACAACAACAGCAAAGGTAGGGGAAATGTTGTTGACATTTCAGGTAACCTTTCGATTTCTATCGAACAGAATAAAATATTGGGTAAGTAATTCGAAATCTAATAATAATAATAATAATAATAATAATA
>NW_026349638.1:0-279 GCF_001194135.2 Octopus bimaculoides | reverse complement strand
TCTGTCAACACCTCAAATGTAAAATTCTTCCCTGAAGACGGAGGCTGGTGGTATCCGATGATGACCGAATCTCCAGAAACAGCTGTTGGACTCGTAAAACTGCTACTAAACCCCCTTAATTCCTGAAATCATTTCCATTCAGTGGAAGTCGGACTTTTTTTTATATGTAAACATTTGTACATTTTTTTGTATTAAATATATTTAATATCTTTATATCTTTTGCACACTGTCTTACGTAAAAACTACGATTAATTTGAAAATGCTAAAAAAAAAAAAAAA
>NW_026349637.1:0-234 GCF_001194135.2 Octopus bimaculoides | reverse complement strand
GTGTATGTATGTGTATGTATGTATATATGCATGGTTGTATACACGTATGCATATATGTGTGTTTCCATGTATATAAGTTGCGGAGCATATATGTATGCTTGTATTTTTGTGCGTATATATGTAAGGATGTATGTATATATTTGTATGTACGTATATACCTACGCAAGTATATATGTATGTCTTCATGTATGTATGTATGCATGTATGTATGTATATATATATATATATGTATGT
>NW_026349636.1:0-559 GCF_001194135.2 Octopus bimaculoides | reverse complement strand
TAAAAATATATAAATATAATTATATATATAGTCGTTTATGTTTGTTGAGATTTCTACAGGAGTGACTCAAGGACTCAGAATTTCGTGCTTCCCCTTGTCTGTGAAAAGATACATGGATTTATGTTCACGTATGTATAAGCACCCATATCTTTATGCCCAGATAACTATGTAAATATATAAGGACAGCAAACCCTAAATATCCCTAAATACGTGTATGTGCGTATTGGCGTCTGTGTGTGTGTGCGCGTGTGCATGTAAGCATGTGAGCAGGCGCGTGTGTGCGTCTGTATGTGTGTATGAGTGTGTGTTATAATGAAAAATCGTTTAACTCGATTTTATTGGGATGTCTAAACAAAATACTTTCTCAATATATTACGAAATATCTATTAAATATTTGAAACATTTATAATTCTAAGAATCACGGAATCGTATCGTCAACTTGAAGACATAAAATAAATAACATATTTATCTTTTCAGATTCTTTCTTTCTATTTTTCTTACTTTCATTCATTCTTTCTTTTTCTTTCTTCTTTCCATTCTTTGTTTTTTTTTATTTTAT
>NW_026349635.1:0-486 GCF_001194135.2 Octopus bimaculoides | reverse complement strand
TGTATTGACAGTACAAATACACACACACACACTCGCACACACGTTATACATATTAACTATATTTACACAACATGTTTACATAGATATATATGTAGAAAAAATTATATATGCACGTACATGTATAAATATAAACATAGTAAATAATACAATTTAAAGAAGAGACAAAAATTAGATAATTATCTTGTATTTATGACATACATTAAGACATTCAGAACATAGTAAAGTATTATTTAAGAATATAATAGAAATAAGAAAGATATGAAATAAGAATATACATGAAAATATAAGCCAGAACAAATTCGAAGTCTTAATGTATTTGTTGTACTAATATATGTCATAAATAGAAGATAATTATCTAATTTTTGTTTCTTCTTGAAATTATATTTACTATCTAGCATCTCGGGTTCAAACCGAGCACATCAAAGCGGTTCTGTAATTTTTCGAAACAAAAACAATATGACGACACACACACACACACACACACAC
>NW_026349634.1:0-471 GCF_001194135.2 Octopus bimaculoides | reverse complement strand
CTGTAGATGTATGGATAAATGTATTTAGTGGATTTGATGTTCGTGATAATGGAGTGTGCGCTGATAATTGTTGAAAGGAGCGATAATGACATAGCTTAAAACATTTTAATCGTTTCCAGGAACGCAATTCTATAAGATTTTTATCACTTTCAAAGAGGAAAATTTGAAAATACACGAAAATGATAATCACATCAATAATCATTCTTACACACACGCACATTATATATACATATATTATATACGCTCGTGCACATAGAATGTAGACATGCCTATATATATAAAGTATATATAAACACATGTAAAAACAAATTCGGATTGAAATTTTATCGGCGTACAGAAATACATACTGACATTTAAGACTGTATACCTATGCATACCCACGCAACACATTCACAAACTACAACCATGCTTTGATCCACAGGCATAGATACTATCCCTTAGTGGGTTGAACCCCCAACCCCTAACTCTCTC
>NW_026349633.1:0-351 GCF_001194135.2 Octopus bimaculoides | reverse complement strand
ATTCGAAAAGTCCGCCTCTTACATAGATATATAAGTGTGAACAATTCTATCTACTATGCTGGATACATTCGGTGTTCGTCTGGTATGTTGATTTTTTTTTTTGTTCATTTTTATGTGTCTTGATTATGCTTGCACTGACGATTAAAAATGTGCTTTTTGAGCACTAATTATGAAATCATATGATCTGCAACTGAAACTGTTTTTAAAAGACTCGCTTCGAGAGTTGCATTCCCTCGTGGTCGGTACAATGTGTTTATTATGGTAGTTTCGACTTTAAGAGTCCCTCCTAGCCTGAGGCATATATGTATAGTAATGCCCTTAATATAAATAATATATATATATATATATATA
>NW_026349632.1:0-205 GCF_001194135.2 Octopus bimaculoides | reverse complement strand
AGAACGTAACGGTAGACGAAATACCGCTAAGCATTTCGCCCGGCGTGCTAGCATTTCTTCCAGCTTGCCGCCATTTGGTTATTATTTCTAACAGGTCAAGCAACCACATATGCTCCTTCTTTGGGTCATAATATAGGTTGTTGTTGTTATTGAGTTGATGCCATCATTGTTGCTGATGCTGCTCTTTGACATTAAAGAAGCTTTG
>NW_026349631.1:195-346 GCF_001194135.2 Octopus bimaculoides | reverse complement strand
TCATTCGTTACTTCGTTCTTTCCTTCATTCGTTCGTTCGATCGTTCGTACATACGTACGTTTCATACGTACGTACGCTCGTTCGTACGTTCAATCGTTCGTTTGTTCGTACGTACGGACGTACGTTAGTTCTTTCGTTCGTACGTACGTAC
>NW_026349631.1:0-185 GCF_001194135.2 Octopus bimaculoides | reverse complement strand
CGTACGTACGCTCGTTCGTACGTTCAATCGTTCGTTTGTTCGTACGTACGGACGTACGTTAGTTCTTTCGTTCGTACGTACGTACGTTCGATCGATCGTTCCTACGTACGGATGTATGTACGTACGTTCGTTTGATTTTTCGTTCGATCTTTCTTTCGTACGCACATGCGATCGGTCCTACATAC
>NW_026349630.1:0-280 GCF_001194135.2 Octopus bimaculoides | reverse complement strand
ACATGTATGCATATATGTTTGTGTGTGTGTATACACATGTATGCATATATATGTTTGTGTGTATATATACACTCATGTATATAAACAAACATATATAGACATGTATATAAATACAAATATATGTGCATGTGTGTATACGCGTATGTGTTCGCCTATGCGTGTATATGTATGTTTGTGTGTGTGAGTGTGTGGGTGTATTAGTTCACAAGTGCAATATGCATTACGGAAAGCTAAAATGTTATCAAGAAAGGAAATGTATTCTGTAATAATGGATATGTTT
>NW_026349629.1:0-249 GCF_001194135.2 Octopus bimaculoides | reverse complement strand
ATATATATATATATATATATATATGCCTATCTATATATATGCATATATATGCATTTATATATACATATATATATATGCCTATATATACATATATATACACAAACACACATTGAGCTTCATACACAAACACACATATAAATATACATACACACACACGTATGTAATTGATATAACACGTGTAATACATATAAACACATACACACCTACGAATAAATACATATATCTAAGTATACATAAATATATATATAT
>NW_026349628.1:0-367 GCF_001194135.2 Octopus bimaculoides | reverse complement strand
ATACATACATACATACATACATACGTACGTATATACATACATATGCATATACATGCATACACATACATACATACTTACACATGCACGTACACACGACAGCTTGTGTGACTGTACAGTACCAAGAATCACGATTATATTTGTTGTGCTATTACGAGCAGTTCGCTCTCCTCACGCGCACACACGTTCACATATTTGCAGGTACATCCATTAAATAGATAGATGAATTAAAATAGATATTATATAAACAGAAATACAAATGGCGCCAATTAATTTAAAGACAGGCTTATTTTAATTAGGCGTTAATTATTTCCGTTTTTTGTTTCAATCATGTTTTAATCTATGTATGAATGGGAAGAGGAAATGAACA
>NW_026349627.1:0-338 GCF_001194135.2 Octopus bimaculoides | reverse complement strand
TCGAAACGCCGGTGTTAAAACGGGGGTAGCTGATGAAGGAAAATGTTCTGATGAAGGAAAATGTGGATTGTGTGTTTTCTGTACTCTAGTTATTATTATTTTCTTGTCTACGTTTTGTTTGCAATGTCCTGTACCCGATATGCACCTATATATACAGGTAGACGTAGGTATGCACATACCTGTACGTATATACGCATATACTCATTTATTATTTGTTTATATATATATATATATATATATATATATATACAACAAGCTCTTTTTAGTGTCCATCTACCAAAGCTACTAACAAGGCTCTGGTCGGCCCAAGGCTATAGTAGAAGACACTTGCCCAAGGT
>NW_026349626.1:0-281 GCF_001194135.2 Octopus bimaculoides | reverse complement strand
GATAGATAGATAGATAGATAGACAGACAGACAGACAGACAGATAGATATAGAGATAGATATATAGTTATAGAGATAGACAGATGGATAGATAGATAGATAGATAGATAGATAGACAGACAGATACACAGATAGATAGATAGATAGATAGATAGATAGATAGATAGATAGATAGAAGGAAAGACACATATATAGGCGCAGGTGCAGCTAAGGTGCAGGCACAGATGTGTGGTTGAGAAACCTCCTTCCCAACTGTGTGTGGTCTTATGCTTAATCCCACAGC
>NW_026349625.1:0-545 GCF_001194135.2 Octopus bimaculoides | reverse complement strand
TACAAAGAAATAAACAAATACATCGTACGTCCTACGCCCAAATTCTCCAACTAAAGCTCTTCAATGTGGTGCCCCAGCATGGCCGCAATCCAATGAATTATACAAATCAAAGATGAAGAGAAAATGCCACAACCTTGCGTGCATGGATGGACTATAGTCCTCATTACTGTATAACTCCATCTCACATGCTCCCTGTCTGTCTCTTTCTCCGTCTCTGTCATACTTTCTCACTCTTTTTGCCATTCACATACACACACACACAAACACAAACACACGCAAACACAAAAAACAAAAAAAAAAGCACGTTCACAATTCAACACAATTATAGTGTCAAGGGAGGCTAGTCTCAAATATAAGCCCTATATTTAAGAGTTATATCCCTTAACTTATAACATTTATAACATTTCTTTATATTCATTTAGTATGAATTATTTTTTGTCCTTCAAAGTTTCCTTTCATGAGTCATTGGAACGCGGTCATGCTGGAGCATAGCTTGAAGTATCTAGTACTTATATTTTTGGAGACTGCTACCCATTCATTCGTTT
>NW_026349624.1:0-637 GCF_001194135.2 Octopus bimaculoides | reverse complement strand
AGTGGTAGAAGCCCTGTAACGCTAGAAACTGTTACCAAATAAGCACCATGAGACTAGAGAAAGACATATTTCAGAAGCAAAGAAAACTAATACAAATAACCACAAAACACGAACAAAACAACAAACTGTTTTCAGTTTTTATGGAAAGTGACAAATTCAAAACAGAGGTCATAGTACCTAACAACTATGAAGAAAATGAATAAACAACAGAAGATGTAAGACAACTGAAATCCAAACTAAAACTGGAACAGCAACGCGTCATGGTTAGACGAGGGCAAGAAAAGCGCTTCATGGCAAATATTGGATTAAACTGAAAGGAAAAGAACTAGACAAAGCAAAACCCCAACAACGACTGAGAAGCTCGGGACCCAAGCAGAGACTGAAGTAATTTTAATTGCAGCCCAAGACCAAAACCTCCCCATTAGAACGTACCAAAAGCATGTAGTGAAAAGAAATGCAAATAACTGCAGAATATGTTGAGATGGATAAGAAACAATAAATCATTTTGTCACTGGCTGCCCATTACTGGCTAAGAAGGAATACATTCACAGACACGACTGATTTGGGAACTATATAAACTGGAAGCTATTTCAACATTCTGGAATAAGAACATTAAAAAGATGGTACAAGCACACAC
>NW_026349622.1:0-563 GCF_001194135.2 Octopus bimaculoides | reverse complement strand
CAATGTTTAAATAAAACATCGACAATTCTCCTTGATACGAAATGATGTAATTTAGTACATACTATGTTCTTCAGCTGTATATTCCATATTTTTATGAAAAAAAATATGTACTACTTTAAAATATATTTACTTTAATTCATCCACATCAATTCGTAATTCAAGGTACATAATATTTCGAAATAGTTAAAGAGAAAGAAGTCATGCTTCCTCGTTCACAGTTCAACACGCTTCTAACTTGTCGTTGGACCGATAGCGGCAAGTTATGTATATATAGAGAGAGAGAAGCATAGAGAGACTTAATTCATTTCGCCTGCCTTACATCATTTCGAGTCATGGAGAATTGTCGATGTTTTATTTAAATATTGATCATTCAGCACGCATGGAGATAAAGATTTTTAACCTCTCTTCTCTCTCTCTCTCTATGTCTCTCTATATACAAGCTGGCCCAAAAGTAGGCTTACAGTTATTCAACTATCTCTTTCGTATTGATATATTAAGAGCTTTCCCAACTTTTTCAGCATAACATATTTTTAGCGTTTTAAGTATTTTATAGATTTTTAGTC
>NW_026349621.1:0-671 GCF_001194135.2 Octopus bimaculoides | reverse complement strand
CATCATCGTCATCATCATAAAGAATAACCAGCATGTGACGTTACCTCCTACCACGACATCTTTTATCACTCCGACCACCATCCAACAGTAGCGTTAGTATTGTCGTTACTACTGCTCCCACCACCACACTACTACTCCTACCACTAACCGCCAGGGAGTGAGAGAGACAGAGAGAGAGACACAAACACAGAAAGAGAGAGAGGGAGTGAGAAAGATAGACGTTGCCTCCTAACACGTCTTTTACTACTTCTACCACCCCCACCAACATCATCACTATCATTATCACAATGAATATACCGTTATTGTCACTGCTACCACTATGATGTTAAGTACTCCTGCTACTACTAGGACAAGCTTGTGACGTTGCCTCCTACCACGACAGCTTTTGTCACACCGCTGCTACTACTTCTAAGTTAACTACTACCACTACTACTACCACTACCATCATCAACATCATCCTAACACTAATATCACACGCCTCCTACCACGATTTGTCTCCTACTACCACTACCACCGTTACCACCACCATCAGCTCAACCACACGTACTACTACTACTACTACTAAGTGCCGCTTTCTGTCGCATCAACATTTACCGAATGGCATCATGGGAAAATACATAACTAGTTGTTGGATACAATATACATTCATCTTTTTCTTTTTACTCGTTACA
>NW_026349620.1:0-219 GCF_001194135.2 Octopus bimaculoides | reverse complement strand
ATATAGGAAGGTACTTCTACTGAAAGATATTGTGAGAAACAGAAGGAGTATTCCATTTATTATTCCAACATTAGCAGTTTATTTTGCACCTTCTATATATTTTGGCATACACTGCTGCGAAATTTGGGAAATTACCCAGCTATATGCTTACGTGAATCCAGAAATCCCGCCGTTGTCTTGTCGTTTCAAGCATAGTGTCTCGGCAATACTTCTCATTTG
>NW_026349619.1:125-283 GCF_001194135.2 Octopus bimaculoides | reverse complement strand
TCATATATACATACATACACATACATACATATATATACATATATATATGTATATATATATATATGTGTATACATATGCACACATATACACATACACACATATACACATACATATATATACACAAACACACATACACGCATACATATGGATTTATACAA
>NW_026349619.1:0-115 GCF_001194135.2 Octopus bimaculoides | reverse complement strand
ATACATACACAATTATATATACATACATATACATAGATATGTACACATATGCACACATATATACCTACAAACATACGTACACACACCCGCACAAGTATACATATATACATACATA
>NW_026349618.1:0-504 GCF_001194135.2 Octopus bimaculoides | reverse complement strand
AACTACTGAACAATAATAATAATAATAATTATTATTATTATTATTATTATCATTATTATATAACTTTAGATGGAAATATAACACAAACATACAAAAGACGAGGAAAATATGGTTTACATACCGTTTTCCTTGAGCAAGATATACAATGAACAGTCGCAATCATAATCTTCAAGTTTTTGGTAGTAAAACGGTTGATGCATGTGACATACGCCATTGCAATAGCTGAAATATCCACAATTAACGTGTGATAAACACAGAATTGAACACTGTGTACGAGATGCCGCCTTCTCAGTTATTTCATTTTTGTCTTTTAAGCATTTTGATTTAGTAAGTCTTTTGAAATTACCTACTTTAGACTCTGCTTTGCAACTTATCAGAGTGACGAAAAATATTAGGGTGAAAGCTTGCAGCAGTTTGAAGATCAAATGATATTGAATTGACGTTTCCATTCCTGAAAAATATACATATACATAAATACAAACATATACATACATACATACATAC
>NW_026349617.1:0-502 GCF_001194135.2 Octopus bimaculoides | reverse complement strand
AAGGTCACTTCAGGTGAGTAGGGGGGTGTGAACCAGATGATTTTCCTATTCCTATGCTTTCTTCTTTTTGCTACTGGACTAGTGGTAGGTGTATAGGTAATTCCCTCGTTAAAACCACTATCTTTTAGAGCCATTAGTAAAAGAAGAACATTAGAGAACATTAGTAAAAGAATATCTAGCCTCTCCTCTGATAAGGACATTTTCAATAGCGTTGCCCCAGAAAAATAAGGTTCTAAAAGATAGTGGTTTTAACGAGGGAATTACCTATACACCTACTACCAGTCCAGTAGCAAAAAGAAGAAAGCATAGGATTTAACATTAATATTTATTTTAAAATTTTAGTGGATTTATAATAGGTTCCTTCATTGGACATGAAACTCGGCTTGCAAAGATCTGTTGAGGCAAGCGAAAGCGAAATCGTGATGGCACCTGTGCCCTGGCACTTGTGCTGATGGCACATGTAAAGACATTTGAGCGAGATCGTTGCCAGTGCCGCTGGACT
>NW_026349616.1:0-255 GCF_001194135.2 Octopus bimaculoides | reverse complement strand
GTGTATATATATATATATATCTGTATATATATATATATATCTGTATATATTTCCATATATATATGTATATATATGTGTGTGTGTGTGTCTGTGTGAATGTGTGTGTCTGTGTTTGTGCCCCACCATCGCTTGACAGCTGATATTGCTGTGTTTATGTCCCCGTAACTTAGCCATTTGGGAAAACACACCGATAGAATAAGTACTAGTCTTATATATGTATATGTATATGTATATGTATATATATATGCATATATA
>NW_026349615.1:0-367 GCF_001194135.2 Octopus bimaculoides | reverse complement strand
CTGCAGATATCACAGTGATATGGCTTCTCTCCTGTATGAATACGTTTATGTTCAACTAAGTGACAACTTACAGAGAAAGATTTACCACAAATGTCACAGTGATATGGCTTCTCTCCTGTATGAATACGTTTGTGCCTAATTATGTCACTACTTACAGTGAACGATTTACCACAGATATCACATTGAAAAGGTTTCTCTCCTGTATGAATACGTTTGTGTTGAGCAAAGAGACTATTTATAGGGAATGATTTACCACAGATATCACAGTGAAATAGATCCTCCCCTGTATGAATACGTTTGTGTATAGTTAAGGTATCACTTTTAGAGAATGATTTACCACAGATATCACAGTGATATGGCTTCTCTC
>NW_026349614.1:0-333 GCF_001194135.2 Octopus bimaculoides | reverse complement strand
ACATTATTGACATAATTTCATATAGATATATCAACAACTTACCATATTGGGAGCATGGCCGAGCGGTCTAGGGCGCTGGTTTAAGGCACCAGTCTCCTCGGAGGCGTGGGTTCGAATCCCACCGCTGCCAATTAGTACTTTGGTTTTTTACATTTCATATATATATATATATGTGTGTGTGTGTGTATGCATATATACATATATCTATACACGGTGGCCCAAGGCAAGCCGAATCCTAATTATTGTTAAAGGTTACAAATAAATGGAACATATTTTTTTATTGCACAAGGTTACAGCAAATATTCAATAAATTCGATAGGGTTCGGTTACTTC
>NW_026349613.1:0-420 GCF_001194135.2 Octopus bimaculoides | reverse complement strand
TTTATTCAATAAAATCGCCATTGGCTTCAACCATGGCCTTCAGACGACTTCAGAATCTTCTGCAACTCTTCTGGACAGTCTCCTTGATTAAGGTGGTCAATGCTGCCATAATCTTTGCCTTCATCTTTGGTGTCACAAGGTGTTTTGTTGGTCTCTCGCTCAACTGTGCCCCACACATAATAATCAAGGGGGTTGCAGTATGGGGAGTTAGGTGGCCAGATGTGAGGGACGCTGTGGTCGAAGAAATTGTCTGACAGCCATGACTGGGTTCTCCTGCTTGTGTGGCATGGAATAGAGTCCTGTTGCCAGACATGGGGTCTTCCAGCAACCACCCTCTTCACTCAGGGCAGTACTACCTCTTCCAAGCACCTGATGTAGGCCTCTGTGTTGAGTGTGAGGCCATGTGGGAAGATGAATGGA
>NW_026349612.1:0-985 GCF_001194135.2 Octopus bimaculoides | reverse complement strand
TATCACTCAGTAAGTTATTTTCTTCAAGGAATGCGATTAGTTTTCCTCTGTGAGGGAGCCATCTTTTTTCAAGAGGGGTCCAATCTTGCAGCGTACTGAGGCTGTTTCTTTCGCGTAATGAAAGAAGGCCTTTGGGTTTGACTTAGTGTTTTTTATAACCCAGGCTTCTTTGTCTGCTCTCTCCCTCACATAGGATTGTTGCAGCCTTTTTTCAATCTCCATCAGTGTCGTTTTTAGGCGGGACCTTTCGCTATTTTTGGGATGCTGGTTGAGTTGATTTGCAACTTTCGCCCGTCGTCTCATGAGGATCTTCCTCTCCCTTGGAATCTTGTTCCTATTTGTTTTGGCCTTGCGCTCTGGGACATACTTCTGGCATATGGCTTGCACAATAGACATGAAACATTCTAGTTTCATATCAATGTCTGGTGTGGAGAGACATTTTGGCCAATCCTCTCTGAGGATCTCTTTCTGGATCGATTTCCAATCTGCTTTGTGGAAGTTCAGATTGGAGAGATTCCGGGTGCTTCTTTTAGGCTGTATGTCTCTGGTTACTTTCGGCCCAAACATAGACAGCTCTATTATGTTGTGATCCAAGACTAATGTTGGCGTCACTTTCACATCATGAAGGATGTCCATATTGTTCTTGAAGCAGAGATCCAGAATGTTATTCGCTCTAGTTGGTCTGAGAACATCTTGCTCCATGAATAGGGCATTGGTGAGGTTGAACAGGGACTCCACCTGTGCTTGCTTGCGATGAGTCATTCCTGAGATTATGAAACCTTCGGGCCATTTGAAATCACCCACAAGAAATATGGTCACGTGGTATACAGCAACTCCATCATGGCTCCTTTCCCTTCTGTCTGTTTGCAGTATGACATATTTTGGTACATGTAATTCTGCATCCTCTATATCAGGGCTGAGGTGAGTTTCCACGATTGCTATGCATAGGGCTTGATTGCATGCAGCAAGGTCTCTCAGGAAAGAA
>NW_026349611.1:0-409 GCF_001194135.2 Octopus bimaculoides | reverse complement strand
TATGCATGCAAATATATTTATACATATATGTGTGCATACACATATATATACTTATAAACATGTATGTATATGTATATGTATATATGTGTCTGTATCCGTGTGTGTATAAATATATATATATGTAAAACACATACATATATATACACACACACATAGATGCATATACATACATACAAAATACAAGTATTTTTAACATTTATATAACTTTTCATATATTTCCAAAAAGTAAATATTTATATGTGTACGTGTGTCGATATGTGCATGCATGTGTGTGAGTGTTTGGGTATGCATACATGTATACAGATTACTGTATTCCTATATACGCAGATATTAATAAACCAATTTTATAAATACACACCCATACATGCACACACACACACACACACACATATATATATATATATATATA
>NW_026349610.1:0-538 GCF_001194135.2 Octopus bimaculoides | reverse complement strand
GAGGGAGACTAATCACATGACACTCTAAGACTAATCGCATGACACTCTAACTAGTGCATTAATGAATAAAGTGCTGGGAAAAGTACCGAATTGGAAGGGCCCGGGACTAGATGTAGTTCAAGGTTACTGGTTGAAGAAATTTAGTAGCTTACACAGGTGACTGATGGAACAACATCAGGATTGCGTGAATGGAGGAGTAATACCAGATTGGATGACTAGAGGAAGAACAGTACTCCTTATGGAAGGCAAAATCAAGGGTAATACAGCAAGCAATTATAGACCAATCACTTGCTTACCATTAGTGTGGAAGCTGTTAACAGGAACGCTTTTAGAAAGCATTTATGAGAACCTTGACAGCAAGAAATGTTGTTAGAAGAACAGAAAGGTTGCAGGAAGAAAGCTAGAGGAACGCATGATCTATTAAACATAGACAAAGCAGTTCTAAATGAAGTAAAATCTAGACAGAAAAATTTTACAAAAACATGAACAGATTATAAGAAAGCCTATGACATGATCCCACACTCATGGATAAGTGAAT
>NW_026349609.1:0-418 GCF_001194135.2 Octopus bimaculoides | reverse complement strand
TAGTTGTTATTTCTAGCAGATCCTAAGACCACGTAAAAACCAGCTATCGATGGCTCAGTCGACTGTACAATCCGTTACTTACAATGGGGATTTGTTTCTACGCTTGTTGGTACCTATTTACAGCTAAGTGAACTGAGCTACTTTGGAGCTAGGTGCCTTAACCATTCGCAAGTCGGTTCCGGGGTACGAACCACCTGTTCTTTGGTTAACTGCTAAAAACATTCTTACTTGTTTCCTTAGTTTATCTTCGTAAATATGTTTTTCCTTCTTTTCTTTCTTCTATTTTCCCGCTGTTTCCGTTTTCATTCTTTCCTTCCTTCTTTCCGTTTTCGTTTTCATTCTTCTTTATTTCATGCTTCAGTTTTCTACCTTCTTTTCACCCCACCCCCACCCCCCACGCCACTCTTTGCTTTCATCA
>NW_026349608.1:0-439 GCF_001194135.2 Octopus bimaculoides | reverse complement strand
CTAAAGGTGGTGCTCCAGCACGGCCGCAGTCAAATGACTGAAACAAATAAGAGTAAAAGTGTATATATATACATATATATACATTATACTATATTATATTATACACACACACATATATACATACATACATACATACATACATACATACATATATATATATATATATATATATATATATATATATATATATATATATATATATATATATATATATATATATATACAGAATGTATGTATATAATGTGGTGATAGGGGACTGACAGATGCATTGGTACACAGAAAGATAAACAGATAGATAAATTGATAGACAGCTAGAGAAATATATAGAACTTTAGATAGATGGACTGACAGAGACTGGGATAGGTAGATAGATAGAACTATTGATCTGTCGATCGATAGATAGATAGGTGGGTAGATAGATAGACAGATAAGGAGACAG
>NW_026349607.1:367-798 GCF_001194135.2 Octopus bimaculoides | reverse complement strand
CTATCTATCTATCTATCTATCTATCTATCTATCTGTGTGTATGTATATATGCACATACATACGTATGTGTGCCTGTTTAAATGTATGTGTGCATATGAATGTGTATGTAGATATATGTTACGTATATGTGTATATATATATATATGCACGTGTGTATTGCGATTAGTGTCTATGAGCCAACAAGGAAGCCTATAAATGGTCACACCATATGCTAGAAATAGCACCAAAAAACCCTAGCATGTATTGTTTTGAATAAGGTACATTAAGAAAGGAAAGGTCACATTAGATAATGTCGTGTATATAGAAAAAGACGGGGATAATCACGTTTGGAACGCTCTGGACTGTATGTCTGCTCAGTTAGATCCGACTTGGGGTTAAAATATAACAGGTGAATATTATGTCACCGCATTGTATTGGTTGATGTGTGTGTG
>NW_026349607.1:0-357 GCF_001194135.2 Octopus bimaculoides | reverse complement strand
TAACAGGTGAATATTATGTCACCGCATTGTATTGGTTGATGTGTGTGTGTTAGGTATATGTGTATGTGTATGTGTGTGATTATGTATTTGTGTCTGTGTCTATTGCATACATGTCTGTCTGTGTTTGTTGGTGTTAATGTGTGTATACGTGTCTATGAGTGTGTATGTGTACATGTATGTGTGTATGTGTGAGTACGTATGTGTGTGTGTATATATCTGCTTGTCGACATCTATTACGTACATGTCTTTATATGTATGTATGTGTGTGCATATATCGGTCGTGAACGTGTGATTGTGTGTGTGTGTATGTGTGTGTGTGTGCATGTGAAATTATGCATATATCGGTGTGTTTCTGCA
>NW_026349606.1:0-295 GCF_001194135.2 Octopus bimaculoides | reverse complement strand
CTGAACCGCGATGACTGAACCGCGATGGCTGAACCGCGATGGCTGAACCGCGATATCGCAAAGGATTACTGTACACACACACACACACACACACACACACACACACAAACACACAGGTAGATAGATAGATAGATAGATAGATAGATAGATAGATAGATAGATAGATAGATAGACAGACTAACACATAAGTAATGTTTCATTGATATGGATATATGGATGCGATGATACACAGAAGGGCAAGTGAGAATCAACAATATATTCATATGTGTGCGTGTGTGTGTGTGTTGATAAAAAG
>NW_026349605.1:0-381 GCF_001194135.2 Octopus bimaculoides | reverse complement strand
CTGTGTGTAGCCCCTTGTGGGTAGTAAAGAAATAACACATATATACATATAAATACATAAACATATACATATATATACATACACACATCAGTGAATATATATACACATACATACATACATACATACATATATATATATAATCAAAATAAACAACAGGATATCAAGGAGTGATGCAGTACGATCGTTTCAAGCAGCTCCATTTAATTGAACAATGCAATCATTACACCAATTTAAATGCAATGCCATCATCAGCTGCATAAAAATTTTGAATTTTATTTTTATACAACATAACAATATTGCTTATAGTGCCCCAAGATAAAATGTCCCCTACATTAACATCCTAGGTTTTATTAGCGTCTTGCCCCTTTAACTGGTAATTAA
>NW_026349604.1:0-204 GCF_001194135.2 Octopus bimaculoides | reverse complement strand
TCTTTTGGAATGTTTATTTTAACATCATCGCCTTCTTTCGTAAGAAGGGAGTTTGAGCTTTTAATTTGTTGTTGTGTGAATGTCACTATTTTCCTTTATAGCATCGGCGAAATTTGTTTTTGTTGTGCCGGCGGACATGTTCTTTGGAACATTCTTGTTTATGTTGGTGTTGGTACTGCCGGGTTCAAAGGTGGTGGTAGTGGC
>NW_026349603.1:0-447 GCF_001194135.2 Octopus bimaculoides | reverse complement strand
CTCTCAGAATATCAACTACTCCATACAATCACACACGTACACACACACCCTGTATTTTGTAAAGGTTTCTTTGCTTCAGCTGAGTGAAATTAAGATTTTTGCATGTTTATGAATAATTTAATAAATTTTGCTTCAGGTAGCTCTTATAGAGATTTTTGTGAAAGAAACGACTGATTCTGTTTGTGTTATGGTTTTTTTGTTTTGTTTTTCATCTGTATTTTGTGTTGTTTTTTTGAGTGGGGTGGGTTTGTAATATATTAATGCCCTGGAGATGTTTTCATAATCTCTCAATATTATCGTTGATACATGATTTTAAAAACTACACGTTTATTTTCATATACTTAAACAAATACACATGTATAGATGAATGAATATATATATATGTGTGTGTGTATATATATTCATACAAATACACATTCACTTTCATACATAAAATTAAATACACAT
>NW_026349602.1:0-290 GCF_001194135.2 Octopus bimaculoides | reverse complement strand
CATGTGGTGTCATTGTGACTAATCATCGAACAACCATGTGGTGTCATTGTCACTGTAATCATCAAACAACCATGTGCTCTGGTTCTGTAGTACAAATGTCTTCTTTTCAAAAGTTTTGAATTAAAATCTTCCACCAAACCTTAATCACAATTTATGTTCCTAACACTAGTTAAATGATAACTAAGTCATTTTACTAAATTCTTTGTTATATTTAAAATTAATTGCAAGAAACAGAGCATCTCAACAGAAGTACGGTAACAAAAGGGTTAATGTTACCATGATATTTTTAA
>NW_026349600.1:0-657 GCF_001194135.2 Octopus bimaculoides | reverse complement strand
CTACTCCCACTTATCTTCACCAGAACGGACACAAGCATTTTCTACTAGATTTCCCCCACAATCCATATAGACTAGAAGAATGCTATTGGCACCTACAATTCTCCTTAAATTCCTTTCATTTTGGTCCAATTTATTTATTTTGTTTTATTTTATGTTATTTTCCTTTACCTCCTCCTTCTCTCTCTTATCTTCTTAGCTGTCTTTGTACACTATATTCTTAGACTTCTTTCGTTTTACCACTTGATAGACACCTCCGCTACCATTCTGTTATTCAACGTTGATATGTTCACGTCTTTTTTCTGGATATTTACAGTATCAAGACTTTAACGTACAGGCATTTACGTAGTATTGCACCTAAGGACTTATGGACTTATTTCTACAAGATCGGAAAGTTGAGCTGTAAACGTTTATGGTTCTTTTTTCTTATCTTTCTTCATCTCCGTACTCCTATACTCCTGTCTTCTATGTCGTCATTTCGTTAATCTATATCCTTCTCATTTCCCCATTTGTGTCCGATGATGGAATATCCCATAATCAGGGATATTTCAGAAACAGCTGTAAGACTTTGAATCTTTTTTTCCAATAATAATAATGCATATCACTTGAGATTATTGTCTTTCCTTAACGTTTATTGCCTTCTTTAACAATTATATATAT
>NW_026349599.1:144-557 GCF_001194135.2 Octopus bimaculoides | reverse complement strand
TGTATGTATGTGTGTGAGCATGTGTGTATGTATGTATGAATATATGTGTTTATATATTTAGATATAATCACACATTATTTGTATAATTGTATTACCTGTGTTTTTAGCTATTCCATTCATTCTACCTGTCTTTATATATTTATATGTTTCTACATTTATTTATATATTTTTCATTTTGGCTCTAATTTAAGTGTTTTTTTGTCATTATTCTTTTTGAGACTTTATTATTGTATTTTTGTCAGGTATTTTTTGTTTTTAGTCGTTGTCTCTCGTTACTTGTTCTTCATTTTTCCAATTTTGTTATTTTGTTTCACTAGTTTTTCATTCTATTTACATATAGTTTGTTTCTTTTCTGAAAGTTCTATGCAAGCACACACATGCACATGCGCGCACACACATTCACACACAAATAT
>NW_026349599.1:0-134 GCF_001194135.2 Octopus bimaculoides | reverse complement strand
TGCAAGCACACACATGCACATGCGCGCACACACATTCACACACAAATATATATACATACATATGTACATGTATATACAGACATTCATATATATACAAACATACATACATATACACATACATACATACACACACA
>NW_026349598.1:0-297 GCF_001194135.2 Octopus bimaculoides | reverse complement strand
AAAATAAAATTAATAAAGACAACGTGGTAATAGAGACGTAGCCCTCCTGATAGAGGACGACCGATAAAGGATAAACAAGAGCAAGTGTCCTCTCCAATTCCCTTTCTCCAACATCAAAGGTCTATACTTAGAGAGGTATCATACATTCTTGCCGTTTTTGCAATCTTCCCCCACTATTCAATAAAGTCACTCGAGGACAGCGCTTCACTTTTCATCCACCTTTTCAAACGAAATTTGAAGAAGTCATTGAGAGCTCTACCAAAGAGGAATATATTTGCCCTCATGCCTTCCAGCCTC
>NW_026349597.1:0-557 GCF_001194135.2 Octopus bimaculoides | reverse complement strand
ATATATATATATATGTACATATGCACATATATATGTATCACTATATATATTTGTACATATGCATATATATATATGTATCACTATATATATTTATATACATATATATATATACATATATATATATATGTACATATGCACATATATATGTATCACTATATATATATATATATATATATATATTGCATGCGTGTGTGAGTGTATATTTATGAAATTTTATTTGTTGTGCTAGTTACTAGTTACGTGTAACGTGATCCTGTAAAAATTCGTCATCGAAAGACTGAATATTGTTATTAATATAAGAAGAGATGTGAAAGCAAATATATTTAATACCAGAGTAAAAATAAGCCAAATGTTTCATTTTATTGCTAGAGAGGAGACAGATTAAATGGTCGTTTGTCTTTGAAATATATACATAACCGTCGTAAAAAAAAATGTATGTACAAATATAGGACAGACATATAAATGGAAATAATACAGGAATAACGAAATAATTTTTTACAGAGAAATTATGAACTCATATATACATGAAACACATTCACACATATAGGTGGATATAT
>NW_026349596.1:0-251 GCF_001194135.2 Octopus bimaculoides | reverse complement strand
AGATTAATAATACTAAAATACTTAAAACTCTCAGATTTACGCAGAATAATGACTATACCAAATACGAAAGTTATATATTACTTAAATAATGTTATGAAACGTTGTAAAAGACTGCTCATATTATCGTTGAATACTTAAAGTAAAGGTAGTCATATGTTCCAATTTTGTATAATATTGTGATGATTAAAGTGTATTCTAAATCTAATTTGATGTATTTTACGCTACTGATCATAACTATAAGTTGGTACCTA
>NW_026349595.1:0-388 GCF_001194135.2 Octopus bimaculoides | reverse complement strand
GGCCGGGTTCTTGAATACAGATGTTCTTCGCAGGCTGAGTTCTGGCTGTTGGTTTCGTGGTGAGGCGATTCACACAAACAGGGCTGAGAAGTGCTGCGGTTAGCTGTTGGTAGCTTGTGTACGTGTAGAGTCATGTTGACGCTGGCGGCGATGCTGGTAGTCGTAGTTGAACGATTCGTCGCTGGACTGGCTGGCTGGTTGGTGCTGTGTTATGCGTGTGGTCAGCGGCCAGATCTGTGAGATCTGAGCCGCGACGAATTGGCGGGTATCTAGCAGGCTATTTATAGCTGAAGGTAGGCTCCAGAGAAGCATCAGAAGAAACACTCTCACGTGACCTCATTAGGGGCTACGGTTGGTCGGTTTGCGTCCTGGGGTGAACGGACTGGAG
>NW_026349594.1:0-422 GCF_001194135.2 Octopus bimaculoides | reverse complement strand
CATACATACAATCACACATAAACATGCACACAAGTATCTGTATGTATGTATACACATATGTTACACACATACACACATATATACGTACGTATGTTCGTATACGAATATACGTATATATATATATACATGGTATATAAATACATGTACGTACATATATATACATATATGTATATACGAATTTATGTTTGTATATACATATATGTATACTCATGTATATATATGCGTACGTATTTGTTTATACATGTATGTATATATATATAGCATTGAGTCTATGTGATTATATATACATACATATATATATACGCATATATATATACATACATTAATTTATAAACATACGTCCATATATGTGTAATATATATGTATATACATGCACACGCACACAAGCACACACACACACACACACACACACACACACACAC
>NW_026349593.1:0-431 GCF_001194135.2 Octopus bimaculoides | reverse complement strand
AATTTAATAGTATTTTAGAATGTCTAATGGAATTAAAATTATTTTTATGCGTTTGTGTACATTTAAACTAATTAGATATTATTTTACACAATTGTAGAATTAAAATTTCTTTGATTAAAACCTTTCTAACATGGAAGTATCCAAAGAGCATTTGAGGCACATAATGCTTTATGAATACAAAAAAGGAAACTCTGCAGCCGAAGCGACTCGAAACATACACTCAGTTTATGGGAAAGAATGGTTGAATGAAGGAACTTGCAGAGGATGGTTTGCAAAATTCAGAAGTGGAGATTTCAGCCTTGAAGATGAAGATCGAACAGGACGTCCAGTTGAGTTTGATGATAAGCAGCTCCTTGAGGCATTACTTGAAGAAAATCTTGTATTATTAGTTGAAGAATTGGCAATAAAGCTTAGTTCAAACCATACAACTG
>NW_026349592.1:0-589 GCF_001194135.2 Octopus bimaculoides | reverse complement strand
TACTCTTTTACTTGTTTCAGTCATTTTGACTGCGGCCATGCAGGAGCACCACCTTTAGTCGAGTAAATCGACCCTAGGACTTATTCTTTATAAGCCTAATACTTATTCTATCAGTCTCTTCTGAGATACCACTAGGTTATTCGGGCGTAAATGCACCAGCATCGGCTGTCAAGCGATGTTGGGGGGATAAACACCGACACGCAAACATATATAATCATATATACAATGGACTTCTTTCAGTTTCCGACTACCAAATCTACTCACAAGGCTTTGGTTGGTCCTAGGCCGTAGTAGAAGACACTTGACCAAGGTACCACGCAGTGAGACAGAACCCAGAATCATGCGGTTGGTAAGCAAGCTACTTACCTCACAGCCATTGCTGCATATATATATATATATATATATATATATATATATATGCATATATAAATCTATGCATATATATATAACTATGCACATACATATAAATATGCACTTATATATATGTATACAGATATAAATATGCAAATATATATATGTACATATATATACATCTATGAATATGCACATATATACACACACACACATATATATATATAGATATATATAT
>NW_026349591.1:0-442 GCF_001194135.2 Octopus bimaculoides | reverse complement strand
TTCCGTCTACCAATTCCACTCACAAGGCTTTGGTCGGCCCGTGGCTATAGCAGAAGAAACACGCCCAAGGTGCTACGCAGTGGGACTGAACCCAGAACGATGCGGTTAGTAAGCAAGCTAATTACCACACTGCCACTCCGGCGCCTATGGTTCATTAATTTATGTTATTTTTCACCCCTGTTTTTGTCTTCCATTTGCATTTCCCCCCCAATTTATAGACAACCAAATTCAGTTCTCCCTATACCGGAAGAATGGACGGTTGTTCTAACCGTGTTAATATGGTCATTAGATGGTTGAACACCCTTCAGGAAATTTACTCAGCGAAACACGCTACAAAACAGAACGACCAATGATAGATAATAACAGACAAACAAAACTTGCTCTTTGCCACAATCATTATTATCATCTATTATTATTATTATTATTATTATTATTATTATTA
>NW_026349590.1:0-386 GCF_001194135.2 Octopus bimaculoides | reverse complement strand
TCTATGTCTATCTATCTATCTATCTATATCTATTTATCTATGCTTCTATCCATCTATCTGTCTGTCTGTCTTCTTCTATCTCTTTTTCTCTCTCCCTTTCTTTCTCTCTACCTATCTATTTATTTATCTCTGTATCTATCTATCTCTCTATCTATCTATCTATCTATCTATCAATGTCTCTATGCATCTATCTATCTGTCTGTCTGTTTTCTGTCTATCTCTTTCTCTCTCAATCTGTCTGTCTGTCTGTCTATATATATATACATATAGAAGGGAGCACTCCGTCAGTTACGATGACAAGGGTTCCAGCTGATACGATCAACGGAACAGCTTGCTCTTGCTCGTGAAATTAACGTGCAAGTGACTGAGCACTCCACAGACACGTG
>NW_026349589.1:214-336 GCF_001194135.2 Octopus bimaculoides | reverse complement strand
AATAATAATAATAATAATAGTAATAATGATAATAATATTAATAATAATAACAATGATAATAACAATGATAATAATAAAGATAATAATAATAAAGTTAATAATAATAATAATGATAATAACAA
>NW_026349589.1:0-108 GCF_001194135.2 Octopus bimaculoides | reverse complement strand
ATAGCGATAATAATAATAATAGCAATAATAATAATAATAGTGATAATAATAATAATATTAATAATAATAATAATAATGATAGCAATAATAATAATAATAATAATGATA
>NW_026349588.1:0-383 GCF_001194135.2 Octopus bimaculoides | reverse complement strand
ATATATATAAAGAGTAACGGTAAGACAACAAAAGAATGAAAGAGACCTCGAGTCGAGTGAGCATATGCATATAGGCACATGTACGTGGATGTGCGTGCGCGCATGTATATCTAAGCACATGCGCGCATACGCGATTGCTATGAGTATTTTACTCCGTTACTTGTCACTTCCTCCCCTTCGGTTTTTTTCCCCTTATTTAACGGTCATTCTAATAGCTCTTTTGTCTAAATAACGGTAAATTATATAGTAATTTCCCTTTGTTTAACGATTATTTTCATACCATATTTTAATTGCTTCGATAACTAAAGAGATGCCGATGCAAGTTTCCGCTCAGACATCCGAAACTCGGAGTCTTATTATGGCAACCGAATAATTGTCACATA
>NW_026349587.1:0-438 GCF_001194135.2 Octopus bimaculoides | reverse complement strand
AGCATACACACACATTGGTGTATTAACTATTATATCTTAAAGGTATTTACGAACACACACACACATACATATTAGCAATGCATCCCGGCGTTGCCCGTCTGTTATACCCTACAAGCACATTGTATTATTTGCTCCTTCCTATGGGAAGAATCGGTACAGCTGATATATAGTTAATGGAATAATGGAAGTTATTATTTGTTTGATAGTGAAGGATGAGGGGTACAAATTGCATGAAACTGCTTTCTGTTCTTAAGAAAGATCAGAGACTATGTATTGTTTCCTCGTATGAAAGGGGGTTAATACGATTTTGTCTAGAAATCACGTTTTCGATATCTAAATTTCTCCCTATCCTGACGGCAATTTCTTAATTTGCAACATTCTTTTCGAATTTTTTTGTTATCTATGTAGAAAAATACAGAGATTACGAATCTGGGAAAT
>NW_026349586.1:0-627 GCF_001194135.2 Octopus bimaculoides | reverse complement strand
AGAGAAATTTTAGAAAAATCTTTCTTGTATCTTACACTCGTTTTAGTCATTGGACAAAGTGACCCCAGAGGTACTTTATAGGTCTTTTTTGGTTGAATCTCTAAATCACAAGGACGTAATCACACCAACATTGGTTATGTGGACACACACACACACACGCATATATCATATATCTGTGTAAATATATATGTAGACATGTATGTATGTATGTATGTATGTATCTATCTATCTATCTATCTATCTATCCATATAAATATTCTATAATTATAAACATAATTATAATTAGGGGGTCAGCTAATTGCTTCACCACATACCGAATTTAGAGATAGGAGTTAAAATTTCCTTTTCTACTACCGTAAGAATCTCCCAGACAGTAACACACATTTTTTACGTAGGCAAAGACAAAAATAACAAATCGACGACTTCGGGTAGCCACAGACGCGTTTCAAGATTAAAGTATTTAATTTACTTGCTTCCCGTCATCAGTGTAGCATTTCAATTATAAAATTTGAAAGTGCCAGGGTTAAATACGCACACAATCAAGCAACATCATGCAAGAGATATCCAACCAACACTTCCAAAATTTACACAGTCGGATGTGAATACATATTTATCCCCTGTACCCAT
>NW_026349585.1:0-278 GCF_001194135.2 Octopus bimaculoides | reverse complement strand
ATATGTGATTGTATCATGTTGTGTGTATGTGTGCACATATGTATGTATGTTTATTTGCAATCGTGTGTGAGGGTGTATGCGTTTGTATATAGGTTCACATATGTGTGTGCTTGTGTGTAGCATGTTTGTAGTTGTATGTGTATTGCGTGTGTATAGGTATATGTGTTTATGTGTACGAGCTTGTACATGTATGTGAGCATATGTATATGTGTATATATGTTGTGTGTGTGTGTGTGTATGTATGTATGTGCATGTTATTTTGTGTGTACATGTGTAGA
>NW_026349584.1:0-304 GCF_001194135.2 Octopus bimaculoides | reverse complement strand
CCCTCATTCCTATTATTATTATCATCATCATCATTATTATTATTATTATTGTTATTACAATTGTTGTTATTATTTGGTAGAGTCATTAGCACACCAGGCAAAACGCTTAGCGGTATTTCATCTGCCACTACATTCTGAGTTCAAATTCTACCGGGATCAACTTTGCCTTTCATTTTTCAGGGTCGATTAAATAAATACCAGTTATGTACTGGAGTTGATGAAATCAAGTAGCCCCCACCACAAATTTCAGGCCATGTGCCTATAGTAGAAAGGATTATTATTATTATTGTTCAGTAGTTTTATT
>NW_026349583.1:0-333 GCF_001194135.2 Octopus bimaculoides | reverse complement strand
TTGCGTGATCGTTTGTGCAATTTTGCTTGTGATAGAACTTAAATGTGTGAAAATAGCGGTGATTGCAGTTGCTAAACGCTTCGTTATATCGATTAAGTAGAGTGGGAGAATTGTATTTTAAAATATGGAACGCCTCCGTTAGGCAAAGCTTGCAGTTGGAGCGCTGGCCCTGGTATGGAGTTCCAGAATCTAAGATGGACCATTTTAAGGTGTATTGGGTATTTTTGCTTTTGAGGTGATGAATATGATTGGCTAATGTTGTATATAAAAGAGTTCATATGGACTGCGTAGCGATGTTTAAAGTTTTTAGTTGCACCTATGTATGTAGCAGTA
>NW_026349582.1:22888-25050 GCF_001194135.2 Octopus bimaculoides | reverse complement strand
AGATAGATAGATAGATAAAGTTGGTAGAATAGATAGATAGATAGATAGATTGACAGACAGTCAGACAGATAGATAGCGCTTACTTGTTAGAATATTTCACAGTGCGATCGTTCTTATTTTTTCTTCTTTTTCTGTTTTTTATCTACTTTGTCTGACTCTCAAATCCAAAACTGTACGACACCGTACGCGCCAAGGTAAATACGATTCTCCACTCTGACCTTCGAAGAAAAATGTAGATATAATATATACAAACCCAAGTCTTCACACACATATGTGGGATGCAATAATAACGTCTTAACTACTCACCGGCCACAGTCGTTCTATATCAAAGATGTCATCGATGTGCAGTAATATTTTTATATGAATGACAGAAATTTGTGTGAAATTTAATACCATATAAATTTATATGCCATTAAAATATGGTGTGTGTATATATATGTGTGCTTTATACGCATATATATGCTTAATAATCTTATACTCCCTCCTGTTCTAATGGTATATATACATACACTCACACACACACATATATATATATATATATATATATATATATATATAAGCCATGATAGATCGCTGACCAAACACCATTCAATTTTTTTTTCTCCGTGGTTTTCTCCTTGTTTTTCTCCTTATTTCTTTCTGTTAAAGAGCGTAGCTCGAAACGTTAAAGACTTTCTGTATTCCCGAGCGTCAAACTAATACATCCTTTTGTTGTTTACACCACCTGTCCTCGTCTGTTGTTGTTTTTTTCATACATTCTCTCCTATATATATAAATATATATACACCATATAAGGACATCAAATGTCACGGTTCACTAGATTTCATTATTAGTGTTCGAGTTCTGAGAAAAGAAACGGATATACAGGATGCATAGAAGGACTAAACGTAAAAGACGGAAATATACAGTCAAAATATTTACAAAAGTAAAATATATACAGTTTAAAAATTTAGATTCAGAAATTTGGTTTCATAAGCTTGATTCCATAAATTTGGATTTGAAATTTGATTTCATTGGATTCAAAAATATTGTTTCATAAATTTGGTGTCCAAAATTTGTTTTCATAAATTTGGTTTCCGAAATTTGGTGTCATAAATTTGCTTTCATAAATTTGGTTTGATATATTTGGTTTTCGAAATTTAGACATAAACACAAATAAATTTGTGTTCGAAAACTGAAAATATGTAAGTTTCTTAACTTATTTTTAGGGAAATTTTAAATACTCACAGGAAATTGTAGATACTCCTGTCCTTGAGAGATGTTTTTCCCGTTGTCCGTCTGGGTTATTTAGTGAAACTACCTATCGTCTCTTCTACCTATCGCCATTAGATACAAAACTGCTATCGCCATTCTTCTCATTTAAATATAAACACACGCGAGCGTAGCAGAGAACCCATCTCCTTGTCATCACGTGACTGATTAATATTCGAAGCGACAACTTCTTCGAACCGTTCCCGCCAGAACGCAAACTGACCAATCACGGCCCCTAATAAGGTCACGTGATAGAGTATTCATCTGAAGCATTCGGGAGCCGATAGTTTGTCACACTCTCACACAGACATACATCTTTAACGCCATAAATAAATATCCCTGTTATTCATCTAATACGGTTGTGGTCTTTCATTATTGGTCATCTATGTTATCGTAGCATAACATATTACCATGTATATCATCATTTGATATATATATATTTTGTGTTCGACCGTGTGACACGTTTAAATAAAAGGAGTCCTCTGTTTTACCATTCGTCACCATTTCTCCTTTTATGAGTTCGCACGGTCGTTCCCTACAGTTATATTAGTGTTTCTATGTCTTTCAGCCGCTGAATGGTCAGAGCAGGGAGGAACACGTCCAGCCGTTGTCAAGGCTGGATTCTATTATTATTATTATTATGTTGTTTTTTTTTTTCTTCTTTCTTCAAATGTTCTTCCATTTCTCGATAAGTGTTTTCCGTACACCTACGGCAGAGAAGCTTATTGTATGCATTCCCAGTTTACACACGCAAATTCACAGGTAAAATATGTATTTAAAAAAATATATAAATAAATAAATTCATGAATGGATGTTGTTTTCACAGGGATAATGCTCTTCTCAGTACATGAGTCGTTCCAGTTAACACGATTTATTATTATTATTATTATTATTATTATTATTATTATTAT
>NW_026349582.1:12751-15553 GCF_001194135.2 Octopus bimaculoides | reverse complement strand
AAGTACCAGTTACGCACTGGGGTCGATGTAATCGACTTATTCTCTTTGTCTGTCCTTGTTTGTCCCCTCTATGTTTAGCCCCTTGTGGGCAATAAAGAAATAATAATAATTATTATTATTGCCTTTGCACAGCTTCTAACGCTGGAGATGTACTACGGTGTCAGCTGTTCACTGCCAGTGAAATAAGGTAACACCCCTTATTTTTCGAGCATCTTCCAGAGTATTCGAGCGGTTCCAAGCAGTGCTGCCCGCTTACTGCAGCCCCTATTTGTTCCACGTATCACTCGAGATTTTTGCTCACTGTTCCCAGGGCTCCGATAATTATTGGTACTACTGCTACCTTCTTCATCAACCACAACTGCTTCACTTCCCAAGCTAACCTGTCATATCTCTCGACTTTTCTTCCTTCCTTATCGCATACCTTGTTGTCAGCTGGGCATGCTATATATCTATGATCCGGCATAGTTTGGTTTCTTTCTCAATTAAGACTATGTTATATTGTCGTGACTTCTCTTATAGTCTATGTGGGCTAGTGGCGTAGATTGGCTGGTAATATGCCATACGGTTTCATTGTTTTGTCCACAGATTCTGCACTTAGCGCTTTCTGCTGTGTTGTCTATTCTGTATTTTATGTAGCTTGTTCTTAGTGCTTGCTCTTGGTTAGCACAGATTAGAGCCTCCGTTTCCGGTCTTAAATTACTTTTAGTCATCCACAGCCATCTTTTTTCTCAGTCTGTCTTATCTTCAACATCCCTATGAAATTGACCGTGTATTCTTTTCTTTACCCACCTATTTTCAGTTTCATTCGTTTTCAATTGCTTGTACAGTGCTTTATCTTTGCAATCTTTCATCCTACACAAGCCTGACCTTCTTACTGCTAATAATAGTGGTTCTGTGGCATTTTTTAAATACCAAGCTATGTTGTTTTCTTCTACTCTAATGCTGTGTTCGCATCCAATAAGTCTTCTTCTCCGTCTTTTTCTTGGCACATACAGTCTGTCTATGTCACTTTTTGGATGAAGTAATCCATATCTAGTTAGCAACTTCCTTGTCTTTCTGTCTAAGCTGTTCAGTTCGTCTACTGTCCATGCGATTACCCCTGCTCCATATCTAAGGAGTGAAACCGCCCAGGTGTTCATAGCTTCGATCTTATTCCGTCCGTTTAAATTCGGCTTAAATATCAGTCTCAGTCTGCGCAAGTACTCCACCTTAAATTTCTCTGTCATTGTCATTTCTTTTTCCATAAATTTATCCATTTCCAAAATCCCTAAGTACTTATAGCCCATCTCTTCTATCTGCTTCATAACCTCCCACGACGGTATCGTTAGCCCGTCCATACATTTGATTTTTGCCTCTCTTCAAGATTAACACACCACACTTTCTCAGTCCGAACTCCATTCTGATATCAGTACTGAAGCTATACACCGTATCAACGAGGGAACTAACTTGGGCTTCATCTTTACCATAAAGTTTGAGATCATCCATGAATAACAAATGGTTGACTTTTTGTTGGCGGTTTTTTAATATATACCCAGCTTGTGCCTTCCTCAGAATCAGTGTTAGTGGTAGCAAGCACAGTACAAACATCAGTGGAGACAGGCAGTCTTCTTGGAAGATACCCCTCCTAATTTCTACTATCCCTAAACTTCTTCCGTATGCAGTCAAGCCCGTCCTCCAATTCGCCATACTTTTTCCAAGCAATCGCTTAGCATTCGATGCAATACCAAATAGGTTCATACACTCCATAGTATAAGAATGTAGGATCATATCGTACGCCTTACGATAGTCGATCCATGACATGGCTAAGTTACATTTCCTCCTCTTGCGGTCTCTGAGTACAGTTTTGTCTATCGGGAGTTGATCCTTGGTACCTCTGCACTTACGCTCGCAACCCTCCTGCTCATGTGGCAGGACTCCAATTTTTCCAGATATTCCTATATTGACTCAGCGAGTATTCCAGTCAATAACTTCCACATATATGGCAAACATATGTGGGAGTTAATTGTCTACCGTATTGCTTTTACGATGTTTTATTATTATTATTATTATTGTTGTTGTTGTTGTTACTATTTTATTATTATCCTCCTCCTCCTCCTCCTCCTCATCATCATCATCATTATTAGAGGGGTCATGTATGTATTATTTTATCTTTGAAGCCACTAGATATATTATAATCATTCTGATTAATATTAGAGTATTTGTATATTGATTTATCTTTGTATAATGTATACTTACTTTCTTTTTTGTTTGTATGTTCACTTTCTGTCGTATCTGATCCCTTGTTTGTTTGCTCGCCGTTTGTTTGTATTTCTATGTATGTCTTTTGAACATGTGTGGTAAGCTTGCAACATAGCCACACAGTTCAGGGTTCAATCCCACTGCATAGAGCCTTCGACAAGTGTCTCCCGCTATAGCCTCGGACCAACCAAAGCCTTGTGAGTGGATTTCATAGAAGGAATCTGAAAGAAACCTGTCTCATACATATTTATGTAAGATTGTGTGTATGTGTGTGTGCGTGTGTTTGTGTGTATTTATGCGTGTGTCTTTGTGTCAATGTTTGAACCCCATCACCACTTGACAGCTGGTGTTGGTGTCTTTATGTCCCCGTAACCTAGCAGCTCGGCAACAGAAACCGAAAGACTAAGTACCGGGCTTTAGAAAATAAGTCCTGAGGTCGACTCGTTCGACTAAATTTCTTTAAGGCGGCGCTGTTGCATGGCCGTAGGGAAAAGGACTGAAACAATAGAATAAAAGAATATATATTTCGACTAAGTCTCTTCGAGGGGGTGCATGTATGTATGT
>NW_026349582.1:10777-12703 GCF_001194135.2 Octopus bimaculoides | reverse complement strand
TATATACATACATGCTGGGGTTTACCAAAAAGTAACCGGAAATGTTCTCTGTGGGACAAGTTCGTCGTTGTTCAGGCTTCCGCTGCTAGAAGCCACTTGATGCGACCCTCAAGCATCAGTCTACCGACCAGCGTCGTCCATTGAAGGCATACTGTCACGTGGTACGTCTTTGTTTTGCAACGCTTCTCCCCTGTTCGTCGATTTTTGCGATTGATGAACAAAGAAACTCCGTGCTTCCGTGAAATTTTGCTTTCTGCTGGGGAAAACTGCGGCCGAAATGGCTTACAATGATGCTGCTATTTGCAAATACATGCTTATGAGTAGTTTTCACGCTTTAGGAATGGTCACTTCTCGTTTGAAGACCAACAACGTTCAAAGGGAACGTGTTCCTCCCAAACGAATTAAAAGACCCTGAAAATTCATAAACTGATTTCGAAGGGCTATACCCAAACAATTGAACTTCTTGATATGACTGGTGTGTCCTGAAGCTCCTGCTAACGAATTTTGAGCGAAGAATTGCAGCAAAATTTGTTCCCCGCTTTCTCACGAAAGATCAAAAGCAGTCACGGCTGACTGCGTGTCGTGAACTGAAAGAACAATTAGAATTTGATCCGGACCGTTTTTCGAAGGTCCTCACCGCTTACCAAAGCTGGTGCTACGGTTAAAACCCAGAAACGAAGCACCAACAAGAGCCACTGTCTAAATATTTGAAGCTGTTGTTGTTGTTGCATATTCCATATCTGCTATCTTCATGTTCCTTTACGAAGAATTCTAATTCATTCTTTGATGTGAAATCTACCTTTGTGAGGTGTTTTTAAAGACATTTTGGCTGGCATTTACTGTTTCGTAAGAGAGTTTCATCAACCGAATTTTAAAATTTGGGGCTTTGTAGAAGCATAGGTTTGATCTTATAGTGTAAAAAATGTTGGGAATGAAACCCGTTTTGAAGCGTTCGTCTATCCAACCTCTATATTTCTTTATTCATTGTTTGATTGCTTCCAAGCCCATAGTGTGGGAGTGGATGGAATGTGTTTAGGAAAGTTCATGTCATCTCGTAAATAGTTGAGTATTAATGGGTATAAAGGTTTGAGGAGTATATCCAGAAGATGATTCAGTTGTGCTGGGACTTGAGGCCCAGTAACTATTGAGATATTTCCCAGAGCCCCAACAATAGTCCTCAATGGGGCAAGTCTAAGTCCAGCGGTCTCTACAATTTTACTGAGGGACGGTACAGAAACATGATACCTACCTACATTGAAGAGACTGCACGCAACATAGGAGAGAGTACAGGTGTACACTGGCGAAAGCTGAAAGAAGAGAAAGGCTCGTCAGTGTTCTACCAACATGCTCAGGCTGAACATGGAAGCTCAGTTAATAGCATAGATATTAAAGTATTATTGTCGCAAACAAATGACATGACACTTAGACAGATCACAGAGGCTACACACATAGCAATAGATAGACCGAGGCTCAATGGAAGACACGAATGGAACATTAACACCCACCACCATACCACATCAAATGACTAAAGACAGAAGGGCGGAGTAGAAAGAGAAAAAACAGAATAATCTTAATATATAAAGCTGAAGTTGTGTGTCTGTGTGAAGCCTTTTTAAAAGTTTATAGAAATCCACATTTTCCACTTTTTCGTAAAAGTTTTTACATCAATGGAATTTTCTCAATGTGAACTTTCCAGTGCAGTAATTAGATTTTTAAAATTCCGTTTACTTTGTGTGATTTAAGGGAGATTTGGCTGTTGTTTCTAGCAAATTTTATATTTCTTCCCTTCTACCTGAAACGCCGTTCTTACACACGCGCTCAACATAAAAATATAGAGAGTAAGAGTAAAAAGAGGGAGAGGGAGAGAGAGAAAGTGATACATACAACGTCATAGATTAAACTTTCATCTCAGTATTCTTTACCTAT
>NW_026349582.1:4706-9489 GCF_001194135.2 Octopus bimaculoides | reverse complement strand
CGTACGCTTAATAATTTTACGCAAAACAGTCTTCAGACTTCCCCCATTAATTTCATCGTCTTTTGAATTATGAACATATTTACATCATAAGGGTTTTTTCGTTGTAAGGCTTTCTTTTTTAGTTGATTTTCACCTAGCAAGACTTATCGTAGATGGCGTAATAAGTCACACCGGGACAAGGTCGGGTTATACTGCTAGTAGTAAATAGAACACAGATACAAACAGGGTAATACACACACAATAGACATATATGCACAAACCCGTGATACATTTAAGGAACAGAGATAGATAAATATAAAGAAAAAGAAGAAAAATAAATATATTTGTCACATACTCACGATAAACATAAGAAACAGAGAGTTAAAAAAGAATAAATGAATAAATAGATCAATAAATCTGTATAAAAGGCATGGATGCAAACACCATAAGATTGCGAACACATACGCACACAAACACACACACAATAAGTTCACAGGCGCTCGCAATAATATCGACAACACGACTAGCAACGACAAAAGCAGCGTCCACGATGGTAACACTGTGGGCAAACGCATAAACACAGAGAGATACAGAGACTGTATAAAAATTTCGGGTCCTGTATATATATTTATATATATATATAGATATACATATACATGTATACATATTTATGTATAAATACACACACACACACACACACACACACACACACATATACATATATATATATACATGTATATATGTATGTATGTATGTATGTATGTATGTATGTATGTATACACGACGTCATTCATTAAAACTTATTGAAATATTTTACAAGTTTCGTTTTCAATTGCTTCCATTTTCTTTAATAAAACTACGACGTAATAATGTTTTTCCCTTCACTTTGGAATTGACAGTGAGCATGCGAAATGCTCGCTCTATGAACACTTTAACACCTGATGTGTGGCACACCGTCCAACTGTACAAGCAACCCTAATTTTGACTCTAAAACCTCATCTTGATCTTAACTCAAATCCTATCCTTAACTCCACAACCTTGCAATAACCTTGGCCCTAACACTAACCCTTAAACCTATCGTAAATCCTATCCCATACCCTCACGTATTATCGATTTGGTCTTTTTGCGTAAATTTTCGCAATGACTTTTGTTAAGGACTTTTCCTTTTTAGATCAATTACATACATGTTCTATTGATTCACATAAATTTATTCATTGAATTATATTAAAACAATTCATAACTTTCGTTGTAATACTTTGCTTTCATTTTGTTTAATAAACTGCGTCGTAATATTTTTGCTTTCACTTTGTAATAGACAGTGATCAAGTGAAAAACTTCTCGTAAAAATAGCCACACTTTAAACATTATGTTGCTACGATTTTTTAGAAACATGTTTCAGATCTAAATATAGGGCTCTAAGTACCAGCAATCTGAAACAGTGGTGCAAGTTTCCGTGGGGGTCATTTTCAAGGATCAGTGACTACGCCTGAAACGGAAGCTCTTTTTTCTGAAGAGAATCGTCAACATTGACTTACGACAGAAAACCGATGACAGTCAGATATATAGACAGTTTAATATAGGTATATACATACACTCTCTCTCTCTCTCTCTCTCTCTCTCACTCACACTCACACACACACACACACACACACACACACACGTATTTATATATGTACATAAATGAAAAATGTATAAACAAACGACGGAACGTATACTGAATGCAAAAACGAACGGGAGACAAACAGAAAGTCAATAATTCTTCATCAAATATCGACCAATGGTACTGTTCAGTTTTGCACCTTTAAGAAAAAGACAGAGCTTCTCAATTGGCGGTGCCCGCAAAAAAAGTTTTCTTGCGTAGAATTAGGGGCAAGAGCAAAGAGACGAGAACTGTGGGTAACGCTTCGAAAATGTTTACAAGAATGAAGAACGGACAGACAGAATTTGTGACTAGTCAGCTAAGGGACCAGTCTAAGAAAGGAAGAAAAAGAAGCACTGGCCTCTGGTTACATGACAGCAGCAAACAGAGGAGAAAGAGAGCAGGGAGAGGGAACGACAGAGATGAGAAGGGGAAGTGGATGAAAGGGGAGGAGAAAGGCTAAGAATAGAAGAGGGAGAGACAGAAGGGGAGTACGTAGAAAGGCTAGAATAGAAGTGACAGAGTGAGAGAAAGAAAAGAAGAATGAAGGAAGCAGGATTTGCGACTGTATGTATGTATGTATGTATGTATGTATGTATACACGAACTTATTAAAATTTACTGGAGTATTTTACAACTTTCTTTGTCGCAATTATTTGCTTTCATTTTGTTGAATAAAACTACGACGCAATAATGTTTTTGCTTTCACTTTGTAATTAACAGTGAGTATACGTGATACTCGCTCTGTGAACACTTTAACACTTGACGTGTGACTGACCGTGCAACTGTAAAAGCAACATCGGTTTGATGGAAGGAGTGAGTTAATGTGAAACACAAGTTTTCGATCGTTATAAACAAATGGTGTGTGCATGTTGTTCAGCAAGGAATTGCAGAACACAGACGGTCTCCGATTTCTCAGATTCGAGACACAGCCACCGATATATAAATACACAACCACACACACACACACACACACACACATATATATACACACAGACACATACATGTATATATATGTGTGTGTGTTTGTGTGTGTATGTATTTACTCTTAGCCAATGTATTTTTCTTTTACCCTATGTATCTTCTTTAACAACGCCTCAAACTCTATTCCTAAGCCTAACCTTAACTTTAACCATATCATAGAATCCTAACATTAAGCCGAAAACTAAACCCGACTCTAACCTTAACTTTGACTGCATCAGAAAATTCTTACGCTAAACCAAGCCTCAAACCTAATTCTAATTATAAAATTTCATCGAGGCATTAACACTTTCCCTAAACTCTAACCCTAATCTTAACTCTAAAACCTCATCTTGATCTTAACCCTAATCCTATCCTTAACTCTACAACCTCACACTAAACTTGGCCTTAACACTAAACCCTAAACTTAAATCCTATCCCATACCCTCATATATTATCTATTTCGGTGTTTTGCGTAATTTTTCGCAAATATTTTTGTGAAAGATTTTTCTTTTTTAAAACAACTTCATACCTCTTTCACAGTTTCATATAAATTTATTCATTAAAACATATTTAAACAATTTATAAATTTCCTTGTAATGTTTTGCTTTCAATTTGTTTCATAAACCTGCTTCGTAATGTTTTTGCTTTCACTTTGTAATAGACAGAGATCAAGCGGAAAACTTCTTGTAAAAATAGCTTAACTTCAAATATCTGTAACATGTTGCTAAGATTTTTTTAGAAACATGATACAGATCTGTACACAGGGCTCTGAGTATCAGCAGTCTGACACAGTGGATACATAAATGTGTATGTGCATATGCTTAAATCCTCGCGGATGTTTCTATGAGCGAGTGTATATGCGCCATACAACCTACGTGAAGGGCTTTATACATCCACTTCTGCTAACGGTTATATTTAACACGTTTTTTGTTGTATTGTGCATTCGTTTTTTTTTCTGCATCTGTTATTTTTTATTCATGATCTTTTCTATAAATGAAGGTGCATCCTTTAATTTACTGCTTTGTTTATACACAAACCGAGAAATTACCTCGCGGAACAAATCGTTAATTGTTATATCTTAATGAGTTATATCTTATCAACTGATGAGACACATCCGCACCGAGGGATGCCCCTAAAGAAGTTGACAATTACACCACCCGTGAGGGATCGATGCTAAATGGGTCGAAACAATTGTCATGATTAATAAAGTTATCGTATCTTCCATCTGTTCGTCTCATTGATCAAAGCATATACATACATAGGTAGATTTAGAGACAGACAGACAGACAGACAGACAGACAGACAGACAGACAGACAGACAGACAGACAGACAGATAGATAGATAGATAGATAGATAGATAGATAGATAGATAGATAGATAGATAGATAGATAGATAGATAGATAGATAGTATTTACCTGTCACTTGCTCTTATTTCTTTATGTCTTTCTATTCGTTTCGGTTCGCTTTGTGGGTTTTTCAACTCCAGAATTGTTCAGTGTCAATGTGGTATATGCAGTAGTTAGTAAAATATTCTTATCAGATATTCCTTGAAATATGTAAATGATATGTGTGGTCAAACACACAAACACACACACGTTGCAACCATGGCAACACCTCACAGGCGGTACCTTCTAATCCTTATCTACGTCAAAGGCTTTCTGTTGTAAAATTGCTTAGGTGCAATTTTTAGTAGTTTGTGCAATTTCGTGGTAGTTCAATCACTGACTGGCTCTGTGTGGGTATGTGCGTGCATTATATATGAATACACACACATATACATGTATACACATGCACACACGTCAATTAAATAACCACAAACAACTTCTGTATTCAAGTGACATATATACTCATTACAGTAAAATATATATATATATATAGGTAAATGATAGGATTGCTTCAATATTTCAGGGGTAGTCTGAAGTATCCAAGCAACCAGGGGATATTTAAATCCGGAGGCACTCCTGGGAATTACTTGTGTGGGTACCGTCTTCGTTAGAAGGTATCCAGAGGCAGGTAATTTATTGTTTAAACCGCAGTTTATAATTATAGTTATGTGGAGAGTGGAGAAACAAACACAAGAAGAAGCAAGTCAACTGGGCTAGTTAGCCATTGATTTAATTGTGTGGAGATTATATAATGAGTCATTTACGTACGTTTCGATGTGCCAAATGGTTTGGCAGATCTCTTCAGAATGTTGAGGA
>NW_026349582.1:3076-3640 GCF_001194135.2 Octopus bimaculoides | reverse complement strand
ATATATATATATATATATATATATATAGATAGATAGAGAGAGAGAGAGAGAGAGAGAGAGAGAGAGAGAGAGAGATACACATACATGTATGTTTATGTGTGTGTATATATGTAGATATGTTTATACCATCATATGTACACACACATATATATATGCATGTATAAATGCTATCGCTGGTAGACATAAAATATATACAGAGCGTATCTAAAAATGTATACAAAGAAAATTAATCCTAAATTGTTTCAGAAGTTTAGAAAATGTAGTGGAAGTCTAAATGTTGTCTAGAGGTTAGTTTCAAGCAAATCTATTGACGCAACGTACTGTTACTCGAATTAGAATGAACTATGTAGCATATGGAACTGTTCAGAACGAGTACAAGAAACATTCCGTAAGGCTATGTACATGATGAACCGTACAAAGCAAGAATGGATACGTGGAATGTATTGCAAGAGATCAAGAAAAACTGTGCAGCAAACCAAGTCATAAGACAAGAATATTAAAATCAAGTGTCCATCGCATTTTGAAGCACTGTAATAGGAGAAGTGACATTCCCAGTTCTGAATA
>NW_026349582.1:1022-2110 GCF_001194135.2 Octopus bimaculoides | reverse complement strand
GTTTCTCTTTTTTTTTATATATCAATAGCCATGCACCATCACCACCACCACCACCATCACTGGACTAATCAATCATTAACTAGAACACCATCACAAAAACAAAACTGATATCGATGATCAATTAATTTAAGACGTCATTCGACACCACACCATCTCGCATCACAGCTCCGCCGCCAAACTATTCCATGCAACACAATGCCATCACAGCAACACTACCACTCTACCTCCCACTTCACACCCCCAATTACAACCCTACCATCGCCACTGCCACTGCCACCACACTCTATCCCACCACAACCACCAACATCCCCGTCACCACCACTGCTACGACCATCATCACCATTATCCTCACCACCACCACCACCACCACCATCACATTATCTCCCTCACCATCACCACCGCTACCACCAACACTGCTATCTCCATCAGCATCAGCATCACCACCACGACTACCAACAACAACAACAATCAATGCAACGTCACTACACTACATCACCGCAACCACCGAGCCATACCACCTCCACCACTACTCATACCGCCAGTATCACCGCAACACTCCACCTCCACCGGACAATTGATATCATTTACTATTCACCGATATGGATCTCCACTTTGATCAATAACAAAATGGCAGTGGAATTTTTATTTAAATCTACATTGCTTTGTTGCTCCTCTTTTTATATCTCATCTCTCTCTCTCTCTCTCTCTCTCTCTTCCTCTGTATCTATCTATCTATCTATCTATTATCTATTTGTTTGCTTATCTATCTATCTGTGGAGGCGCAATGGCCCAGTGGTTAGGGCAGCAGACTCGCGGTCATAGTATCGTGGTTTCGATTCCCAGACCGGGCCTTGTGAGTGTTTATTGAGCGAAAACACCTAAAAGCTCCACGAGGCTCCGGCAGGGGATGGTGGCAAACCCTGCTGTACTCTTTCACCACAACTTTCTCTCACTCTTACTTCCTATTTCTGTTGTGCCTGTAATTCAAAGGGCCAGCCTTGTCACACTGTGTCACGCTGAATATCCCCGAGAACTACGTTAAGGGTACACGTGTCTGTGGAGTGCTCAGCCACTTGCACGTTAATTTC
>NW_026349582.1:0-1012 GCF_001194135.2 Octopus bimaculoides | reverse complement strand
TCTCTCTCTCTCTTCCTCTGTATCTATCTATCTATCTATCTATTATCTATTTGTTTGCTTATCTATCTATCTGTGGAGGCGCAATGGCCCAGTGGTTAGGGCAGCAGACTCGCGGTCATAGTATCGTGGTTTCGATTCCCAGACCGGGCCTTGTGAGTGTTTATTGAGCGAAAACACCTAAAAGCTCCACGAGGCTCCGGCAGGGGATGGTGGCAAACCCTGCTGTACTCTTTCACCACAACTTTCTCTCACTCTTACTTCCTATTTCTGTTGTGCCTGTAATTCAAAGGGCCAGCCTTGTCACACTGTGTCACGCTGAATATCCCCGAGAACTACGTTAAGGGTACACGTGTCTGTGGAGTGCTCAGCCACTTGCACGTTAATTTCACGAGCAGGCTGTTCCGTTGATCGGATCAACTGGAACCCTCGACGTCGTAAGCGACGGAGTGCCACAACAACAACTATCTATCTATCACGATATCTATCTGTGTGTCTCTCTATCTCTCCGTATCTATATCTCTCTATCTCTCTCTATTTATCTATGTACTTCTAACACATACGCCATAGAAACCGGGAAACCGGGCCCATGAGCCTAGCTAGGCTTTAAAAAGGGCGCATAAATAAATAATAATATATATATATTTATATATATACATGAATATATTTATATGTACGTGTATCTATTTACACACATACATACATACACACATACACACAAAGACCTATATCCGCATATACTTTTTATATGCATGTTCGTACTAACACTCTTGTACACACATATGCCATACATGCACACATATACACACACATATACAAGTACACACACACTAACGTGCACAGAAACATACATATATATAGAGAGAGATAGGGGGACAGATATATATATATATACACTCTTCATTTGTTTGTCATTGGACTGCGGCCATGCTGGAGCACCACCTTTAGTCACACAAACGGACTCCAGGACTTATTTTTTGTAAGCCTAATACTTATTCTATCGGTCTCTTTTTGC
>NW_026349581.1:0-209 GCF_001194135.2 Octopus bimaculoides | reverse complement strand
ATGTATGTAAGTGTGCATGTATGTATACATGTGTATGTGTGTATGCATGTATGAATGTATGCATGAACTAATGTATGTATATTTCATTGAATGTGTTCATTTATTTTCCTATATACATATATATATTCTTATATAAATATATATGTATATATATATATATATTCTTATCTATTCTTATATATATATATTTGTATATATATATATATATA
>NW_026349580.1:0-256 GCF_001194135.2 Octopus bimaculoides | reverse complement strand
GGTGGTGATGGTGGTGGTGGTGATGACAGTGATGATGGTGGTGGTAATGGTGGTGGTAATGGTGGTGATGGTGGTAGTGATAGAGGTGATGGTGGTGGTAATGTTGGCGATGGCGGTGTGGTAATAGGTGTGGTGCATGTGTGTGTGTGTGTAATAATGTTAATGGAAGTGGAAGTAATGGATGGTGCATTCCCCCCCACTCATACATGCACTCACACACTCATACACATACATATATCTATACATATATATATAT
>NW_026349579.1:0-352 GCF_001194135.2 Octopus bimaculoides | reverse complement strand
ATATATATATATATATATATATATATATATATATATTCTATATGTAGACATTTATGTATATGTGTCTGTGTGTATTTGTATATGCATATGTATACACACACTCTCACACGTACACTTATATGTTCGAATAGATGTGGATATGAATGTACATACATATACTCATACATACATTAACGCACATTCGATATATATGTATATACTCGTAGTTATTCATGTTATATATATATACGTATATGTATATTCGATGCACAATCTCTCTTCCTCCCTCTTTCTCTGAATATACATACATTTATGCACATACAAACACATGTACATACACATAATACACATATACAGACATATACATACACAT
>NW_026349578.1:249-409 GCF_001194135.2 Octopus bimaculoides | reverse complement strand
ATGTATGTATGTATGTATGCATGTATGTATGTATGTCTGCATGTATGTATTATTATATACGGACGTACGTATGCATGTATTATGTACGCACGCACTTAAGTACGTATGTATCTATGTCTATATGTATGTGTGCATGTATGTATGTATGCATGCATGTATG
>NW_026349578.1:0-134 GCF_001194135.2 Octopus bimaculoides | reverse complement strand
ATGTATGTATGTATGTATGTACGTATTTATATATGCATGTATATACGTATATATGTGTGCATGCATGTATGTATATATGTATAGATAGATAGTATTGAGTGTGCATTTATATATGCATATATATATATATATAT
>NW_026349577.1:0-327 GCF_001194135.2 Octopus bimaculoides | reverse complement strand
TGTGTGAATAATCCGGAAATTTATGTTGGAACGAGAGTTGATATAGCATAAATAGAGGTAAATATATTTCATCTTGAAATAGATTTTTGCTTGTTTACTTGAAGGATGTCCAAGTCAAGTGAAAAGTTAGCGGTAATTAGGTCAAGTCAAGACGATAGAATGTGGAAGGGGATAGAGAAGATATAGAGGCGGAGGTTGGTAGCGATATATTTATGGTCAGTTGGTCTTAACAGGGTAGAGGGGAAGAGCATATAGATTCCTCTTTCACTCTGTATGCTCCAGCACATCACACTCTTTACCACTTCATACTAAAAATATCCGCCTATG
>NW_026349576.1:0-563 GCF_001194135.2 Octopus bimaculoides | reverse complement strand
TATGTCTGTGTGTCTGTCTGCGTGTGTGTCTGTGTGTCTGTGTGCCTGTGCTGAAATGGCTTCTTTCAGTTTCCGTCAACAAAATCCACTTACGTTGATTGGTTTCAAGTTGTGGCAGAACAAACTTGCCTATGTTGCCATATAGAGTGTCTGAACTAGAAATTACATGTGGTTGGGAAGTAACCTTGTTATCACACAGTCATATCTGTACCTATACCCGTGTCTTCATATGCATGCACTCTTTACAAAAATAGTATTAGTTGTCTTTAATGAGAAAGCGAAAGAGCGAGAGTGAGACAGAAGGCGAGAGCGGTATGATTTTGAAGAACCTATTTTTAATTACTGACGTCCGTAACTTAGGTATTTTAGGAATGAGTGCAAAGGGCGATTGGTGTCAGGCTCAGGCAGGTAATATTTCTTGGAGGTGAAGATATAAGCATTAGCACGACTGTCAGTGAACCACTTGAGGAGTTCGTGAGCATAAGAATTTTCTTTTATTTGTGCAAGATTTGAGGGTATGATTGAAAGTAGTTTCAGTCACTCGCCTGACTATTTGTGATGGA
>NW_026349575.1:0-256 GCF_001194135.2 Octopus bimaculoides | reverse complement strand
ATGTATGTATGTATGCATGCATGCAAGCATGTATGTATGTATGTATGTATTTATGTATGTTGTATGTATGTGTGTGTGCGTGTCTGTATGCATGTGTGTGTATGTATGTATGTATGTATGTGTGTATTATGTATGTATGTGTATATACACATATTTAATGTTTTGGTGAGACGTAGTTGGATAGACAGTAGTGGCGGTGATGGTTGTGGTAGTGGTGGTTGTGCTGGCGGCGGCGGCGGCGGCAGATGAGTGTCTA
>NW_026349574.1:0-267 GCF_001194135.2 Octopus bimaculoides | reverse complement strand
GGCTAGTGCTTCATCATAGGTTAGCTACCGTCATCTCAGCCTATGCCCCTGTAGAAATGAGTTGCGACGTCGCTTGTCCCAAGATGTGTCGACTTTTGTTTTTCCTCTGGATAACATTGGTGGCATTTAGAGGGGAAACTGTTTGGCATGAGTGACTGCTGTCCTTCCATAAACAACCTCGCCCGGACTTACGCCTCGGAGGGTTACTTTCTACGTGCAATCCCATGGTCATTCATGACCGAAGGGGGTCAACTATATATATATATA
>NW_026349573.1:0-1142 GCF_001194135.2 Octopus bimaculoides | reverse complement strand
AAGACGATAGAAAAATTATTTTGAACGCGAAGTTAGATGTGAATGAGAGAGAAAAAAATTCACTTCTTTTCTGTAGGAAGGCAGGAAGTAGAAAGAAAGAATCCCTTTCGTCACGTGTCAGCGACGAGAGGGTCAAGGAGAAAGAGTGAGAGAGGAAACGGTGAAAGGAAGAGAAGAATCGGGGGAGGGGAGAGAAAAACAGAAAGGATGAAGAACAAGAGACGGAGAGAGATATAGACAGTGAAGTGATAGCAATAGTAGTAGAGTGCACACTAGAAAATATTAAGATAAAACTTACTTGGAGGCAATACGAGGCGTTCGATCATATAACATAAATAATATATAATTATATGCATATATCCATACATATATGTACATACCGACATCTATATGTATACATACAAGCATATATGGGTACAAGACATCACAAAACAGTTAAACACAATGAGAAACGAAAACACAAATACGAAGACAGAAAACGAACTTTTTTTTCAAACAACAACAAAAAAAAAAAAAAACAAACAAACAAACAGAGAAACGAAACATGCAACATAAAGAATATTACCCTTCTTCAGTTGTCCCTGCTCCATCTATTCCGCGTTTCGAAGGCAAGGACAATACGCGACTTCGTTGGAGTAGTCCACCCTTATGCTTATGTATACTCATGCAGGCCTACATATGCTCGTTCATGCATATAAATATATGCATATATACTCATAAATGCACGCATGTATGCTTTGGAATGCATATGTAAATGTACAGTGCAAATTCCTGCATATACAAGCAGACAGACATGCACACACATAACTCGGTCAAGCAGAAAAAGAAAGGACGAAACATTGTGCCACAACACCGTTTATTGTCTCACCCAAATGCTTTCCATCTGTTGTGGGGTTATTAATGACATTCAAATTAAAGTCCATCTCCACGGATATAATCTTTCGTCGAATTGACGACACTTAAAAAGACTTACTGGGTCAAACACATATCAAATGCACTTTCTTTTTTTTTATGATGAAATTTAAAGTTTAAAGGAAAAAGACGGTGGTGATGGTGGGGTAGAAAGAGTTGAGGATCTTTCTGAATTGACGGGCACCACTTTTCATTTATGTTTCATGTAGTGTTTTTGGTACCGAAACACT
>NW_026349572.1:0-291 GCF_001194135.2 Octopus bimaculoides | reverse complement strand
TCTTTGCTCAGATTCTGCTGAGGTTGACTGTTATCCATTCTTTCAGGGTCAATAAATTAAGTACATTTGAACAATGGGGTTGATGTAATTAAATTCCCTTCCTTGAAAATGGCTGGCCTTGTTCCGAAATTTGAAGCCAGCAGTATTATTATTGTTAATGTGACATCACCTGTCTTTACATTCTGAGTTGAAATTCCGCCGAGGTCAATTTTGCCTTTCATCCTTTCAGGGGTCGATAAAATAAGTACCAGTTGCATACCACCCTCCCACCAAATTTCAGGCCTTGTGCCT
>NW_026349571.1:0-4396 GCF_001194135.2 Octopus bimaculoides | reverse complement strand
GATGATGATGATGATGATGATATATGTATTTTTTTAATGTATATATATATTGCTTTTGTGCGTGTCAGAGGGCAGATGAGGTTTATTAGTCGTGGTGAAGTCAACTCTTCTAGGAGAGGGACACTGTGATATAAAACCAGGTCATGGTCTCTTAACTTGCTGCACTGTCAAAGCTATGACTGTTGATGGGGGCAGACCGGGCTCCTGTTTTGAAACAAAGCCATGATTAGGACAACCAGTATAGGAGAAAAAAGCTCTGAATTCAAATTGACTTACTACTGCTGGCTTGCAGTGTCCTTCTGAGGAAAAGCCTAGGAGAAGGTACTCTGATACAAAACCTGCAGTCAACTTAGTACTAGTCATCTTGCTTTGCTTGTCACTAGAATCTACTATTTTGACCCACAAGTGTTGTACAAGCATTTGTCACTGAAATCTAATGAAGTATAGATGTCCTCAACAAAACACCATCATCATACAATCATCACATTTCAAAAGCCCTATGGCGATAGAGGTGTGGTGACGTATTACTAGTTGGAAGCATACAGTTACAAATCTGCACATAAGGCAGGAGGGTTCTTGTCTTAACATCGCTAACATGTTTTCATGGACAGGAATTGTTTTCAGTGGAGAATCCTGTATCTGAGCAGCCCTTTTAAGGAGAACACTGCTCACCTGGATGTACTGGGAAGGTGCACTAAAAATTGTCTGTCCTCTCTCTACTGGTTAGTTTACTACATCTAACAGTGGTTCAGTTTAGCAGGAATGAACAAAGAATTGATATAAACAATAATAACAAGTATGCAAGGAATAAGGTTTCTCTTAACCTGGCCTGTGGGAACTCTTTTAGATCAAGCAGACAGGCCTGAAAGAAGAACAGCTCTAGTAACTAAGGAGCTAAGGCATCTTAATATTGATATTATAGCTCTTTCTGAAACAAGATGTTCAGATGAAGATCATCTTGTCGAAAGAGCAGCAGGTTTCAAGTTATTCTGGATTGGAAAGCCAAAGGGAGAGAAAAGGGAAGGTGGTGTCAGGTTTGCAATTAGAAGTGATTTGCTAAAAGACCTAGAACAACCACAAAGCATAAATACATGCTTACTGAAACTCCGGATCCCTCTTTCTTGTGGACGTTTTGTAACTGTTTTCTCTATTTATGTTCCTACACTTTCAGCTAGTGAGGAAAATATCCATGCATTTTATGAGGAGCTTAAGTATTTTGTCAGTCCCTTTGAATGAGAAGTTGGTTGTGCTTGGTAACTTTAATGCATGTATTGGTAGAGACTTTGATGCTTGGAATGTACTTGGGTGTTATGGAATAGGAAAAGTGAGCAACAACGGGTTGCATTGCTACAAATATGCTCTGAGCTATGGTTGGTTGTTGGGAATACTTACTTTCATCGGAAAGCTGACTTACAAGATTTGTGCAGTCTTAGAGTATTGTGAGGTGCTGATTGTGATACTAATCACAAAATGGTTAGGGCCAGGTTCAAGTTCAGGGTTTGTAACAAGGTTCGTAGTGCTGGTGTACGACTACCAAAGAAAATTCATGTAGAGCAGCTAAACAACCACAAGTTTTGCAGTTGTTTCAGTAGAGATGCAGCAATATTCATTTTGAAGGTTCATGGCAATCTTTCCATGATGGAATATATAAAATGGGATCAGAGGTGTTAGGTTTTAAGAGAATACAATACCGAGACTGGTTTGATTCTAATGATATGGTGATAAATGAGCTTTTAGCAACAAAGAGGCCCACTCATGAAAAGCTTCTTGACCCAAATGTTAAGAACAAAGTGCAACTAGAAAAGTTGTACAAATCTCAGAAAGCAGACTTGCAAAAAAAACTCAGGTGGTTTAACCCTCTCATTACTGTTTTTATTTTGAGGTGCTCTGTGTTTCTTTCAATTATTTTAAATATAACAAAGAATTTAATAAAATAACTTAGTTACCATTAAGCTAGTGTTAGGAACATCATAAGTTGTGACTAAGGTTTGGTGGAAGATTATTATTCAAAACTTATGAAAACAAGACATTTGTACTACAGAGCCAGAGCCGGTTTCAGCCGGGTTAGTAACGGAAAGGTTAAAGACATTTGGTGGAGAAATTTGTCTAAGGAAGTACAGGTAGCCTATGACAGGAACAACATCAAAAGTTTCTATTGTTTATTGTGGCAAGCTTTTGGACCACAATCTTCATCATCATACATTCCCTTGAAGTCAAAAGATGGAAATGAGGTTATTAAAGAACCTTTTGGAATAATGGGTAGATGGAGAGAACACTTTGCAGATCTTTTCCACAATCCATTTGTAGTAAACATGGATATCATAAACAACTTTCTGCAAAGAGAGATAGTGCAACACATGGATGATACATCTTCCATTGAAGAAGTAAATTTGGCATTATGTAAACTGAGATCAGGTTAAGCTCCTGGATTGAATGGTACTACAGTTGAAATTCTGAAAGCAGGTGGGGATCATATTTCATCTGAAATTTATAACCTGCTAACTCAAGTTTGAAATGAATCTTCTGTGCCACAAGAATGGATAAATGGCATTCTAATCTCTGTATACAAGAGTAAGGGCCCAAAAACTGTGTGTGGTAATTCTAGAGGGATAACTCTTCTGGCATATACCGAGAAGATACTTTCAAGGGTTATGTTAGATAACCTTGTTGAGAATGTGTGTCTACATGTGATTCCTGAAGAACAGTGTGGTTTCAGATTTGAGTGAGGAACAATGGACATAATATTTTCTGTGAGGCAGGTTCAAGAGAAATGCTTAGAGGAACAAATGCCACTATACCAGGTCTTCGTAGATTTAACTAAGGCATTTGACACGGTAAACAGGGAGGCACTGTGGATTGTTTTGTGTAAACTTGGTTGTCCAACACATTTTGTGAGCATTTTTAAGGAACTACACAGAAACATGAAAGCTCGGGTAGTCTTTAATGGTGAGCTATTTCATGGATTTTCATTGGTCAACAGTGTCAAACAGGGAGATATTCCTGCCCCTACACTTTTCTCTATTTATTTTGCTGCATTACTTTGGCATGCTTTCAAAGATTGCAACAGGGGAATCGGAATCAGATTTCGGACATCTGGTTATATTTTTAATTCAACCCAGTTTAACTGCAAAGCAAAGACTTTCAAAATACTTGTTAGAGAATTACTTTATGCTGATGATGCTGATTTGTTGGCACATTCAGAGGGAGATATGCCACATTTAATAGACAGATTTTCCACTGCATATGTACATTTTAGACTCACAATTAGCTTGAGGAAAACCAAAGTAATGTTTACTTCTGTGCCAGGACAAACATATTCTGAACCAAACATTTTTGTGAATGGAACAAGGTTAGGAGTCGTTGACACCTTTGTTTACCTAGGAAACACACTGTGAAGAGATGGTGGTCTTGATGCAGAGATATACTATCGAATAGGGAAGGGAAGTGTTGCTTTTGGAAAGCTTGAAAAGTGAGTATGAGCGAATAGAGGTATTTCCCTGCAGACATAAATGTGTCTATAAAGTGTTGGTATTGTCTGCACTTCTTTATTCAAATGAGACACAAGCATCACATAAAAATAATGCTGGAGAGATTTCATCAAAAGTGCCTCAGACATGTCTCAGGAGTTAAGTGGGAATGTTTCATACCAGATACAGAGGTTTTGCGCATGGCACGTTGCAGCTCAATTGAACAACATGTTATCTTGGCTCAAATGAGATGGACTGGACATGTCATTAGAATGAAAGACGAGCTTTAGCCAAAGCGTCTTTTTTATGGTGAGCTCAACTCTGGTAAGCAACCACAACATAAGCTGAGGAAAAGGTATAAAGACTGTGTGAAGGAAAACCTGAAGAAACTAGATATGAACAAAAGTGATTGGGAAAATGATACTCAAGATTGGAACAAAGTGGAAAGGTGCCGTTAGGACTGGTTGTAATGCCTGGAAGAAAAAGATGATCCAGCACTCTGAACTTAAAAGGGCCTGTCACAAAGGAACAATTGGAACTGTAATCAACAGTGAACATTGGATATGTATTATATGTGACCATGTTCTGTTGTCAAGAGCAGGATACACGAACCATATGAAGTCACATGAAAATCATAATGCCTGGATAGGTAATGATCTTAGACACCAACCACCTCTTACAACTTGTCAAAAGACTTGTTAGACAATATCTGGACTTAAAAAACATTTACTAGTTTACAAAAACATTCCTTCCGAATCAGATTCCCAAGGGCAAAGATATAGAAGAAACTAGAATAATATCTATCACTTGTGTTTTAGCCTTTTTGTTACTGTATTTATTTTGAGATGCCCTGTATTTTTTTCAATTACTTTAAATATGACAAAGAATTTAGTAAAACAACTCAGTTATCATTCAGCTAGTGTTAGGAA
>NW_026349570.1:0-296 GCF_001194135.2 Octopus bimaculoides | reverse complement strand
TATATATATATATATATATCCATGTATACTTATATTAATGTGCGTATATGTTTAAACATATATGCATGCATACATACATACACACATATATGAATACTGTATACTTTTTGAAAGCAAATATATACATGCATACATATATACATATATGTATATGTAGATATATGTAGGTATATATATGTATACATTCATATATACATACATGTATATATATATATATGTATGTGTGTATACATATATATATATACATATATATATATATAATGATATATATGTATATGCATATATATATATATATA
>NW_026349569.1:0-532 GCF_001194135.2 Octopus bimaculoides | reverse complement strand
GACTTGGGCTGTCTTTTGCTCTTTATGATGGTGTGCGTTTGGAGGATTTGGTCCATTCTATGGTCCCTTTTTAGTAAAGGGATGTTCTGGAAGATGGTGTTGAAGGCCTCTTGTTTAGGGGGTTATGTATGGGTATGTATGGTAGGGCTTTTGGTTGTAAATTCTTCTTTAGTTTGGAGTGTCTGAGTTCGTGGATGTTGAGTTGTAGGGTACGTTGAAAGCCTATATCAATTGGTGATGGTGGGTAGTTCCTGCTGATAAGTGTATCCTTTAGCTCATGTAGTCATGTGTCTCTGGTGCTTCTATCAGATAATATGTCAGGTTGTAATGGATATTCATCCTAGTATGGCTGGGGTGGCATGAGTTGAACAGTTGATATTTCTTGGAGTGCATGGGCTTATAGTATATGTCTGTTTCTATTTTGTTATTCGATTTCTTAATGAGGATGTTGAGGAATGGAAGCTGTTGGTGGCTATATTCCATCATAAATTGAATGTTTATGTCAAGTTCATTCAGAAGTGCTTGAAATTCT
>NW_026349568.1:0-203 GCF_001194135.2 Octopus bimaculoides | reverse complement strand
ATACTCGGGTTAAAATTGCCCAGGTTAAAGAGAATAATGTAATTTTAAAACGCCGTCTAGATTACGCAGGTATCAAATGTTAGTAACTGAGATACCAACTTTCTGCATTAATAACTCTCCAACTCATGCCAGCATGGAACATAGACGTTAAGGGAAATGTTAAAAGAAAGTTTTCAACTCATATATGTATATAAAGTAAATAC
>NW_026349567.1:0-452 GCF_001194135.2 Octopus bimaculoides | reverse complement strand
TGCTGCTGCTGCTGCTACTATTATTTCTACTACAACTACTACTCAACTTGATTACCACCACCACCACCACTACTACTACTTATACTAATACTCACCACCACCACCACTGGTGTACCACTCACACGTACTGCAACTACCATATTCACTACCACCACCACCAAGTTTCTTCAATATCCTCTAACAACAACAAAGCCACTACTACTACCATACCGCTACCAACACCTATGCTACCACCATTATTACCACCACCAATACTCCTATTACTGCCGCCAATACTATCACCAATAGCATTTTCACTATCAATACTACTATTACTACCCACAACACTGCTACTACCACCACCACCACCACCTCCAATACTTCTCTCACCAATACTACCTCCACCCATACTACGAACTCTAGAACAATGCTATCACTACCACTCTCAAATTTTGGCACAAGGCCAGCAATTT
>NW_026349566.1:0-305 GCF_001194135.2 Octopus bimaculoides | reverse complement strand
ATATATATATATATCAGAGTATCGGTATATCTAATTCTGAAAGCCTCATCAAGCTGAAAACCTGCAGAAATGCTTCAGCGATATCATTACACTTGCAATGAAATGTAACACTAGAGAATGGAATATCGGATATTTGACAATTACGCAAATGATTCTTATAAAACAATTAAAGTTCCCTCCTAAAATACCAAACAAGAGTTACACGGCCCTAATTACAATATATGAAGCTAGGAATTTGCGCATATGTCAAACCTGCCTTTTGACCTACGTAGAAACTCTTGCCAGAACTATAAGAAATGACTTTT
>NW_026349565.1:0-236 GCF_001194135.2 Octopus bimaculoides | reverse complement strand
TCTTACAGCTGTTTCTTGGATATTAGGGATATCCCTTCATCAGAGACGATGAGAGATGGTTAAATAGAGGGAAATAGTTATATATATATTGTTATACATATACACGTATATATATATATATACACATATATATACGTGTGTGTGTGATATATAACAATATATATACCAACGACTGTGTTTATGTTTTGAGTTCAAATTCCGCTGAGGTAGACTTTGCCTTTCATCCTTTCGGGGTT
>NW_026349564.1:0-785 GCF_001194135.2 Octopus bimaculoides | reverse complement strand
TGAATTATTACGGTCAGGTGATACGCATGCGCAATGAATGTACTTCCTACATCATATCCCGTTAGATGACTTGTGTGTGAAATTTTCTTAATTAGCCGATAAATACATTTATGATAATTATAATACGTTTCTCATCTACCACATACGCACATATATGACAACACAGTCTTTTGTGAAACCTTTCCGTAAGTATTTAACAATGAAAATATTCAATGTTTTAATTCTGTAGGTTTTCGGTTTTTGGCGCGTCCATTCTTTGTGTCTCTTTTATGAGAGATGTCCATGATTTGTGTTCGACTCGGCTGCTATTTCTAGCTATAGAAAGCAGATGTCCTTGATTTGTGCGGAATATCTCATACACATAAGTTCGATATTATCCGATCTGAGAGGGATGTTTTTTCAAATTATCTTCATTCATTTGTGGGGAAACTTTTTATAAAAAGTCACGAAAATCTGATTTCCACCCGGGGGTGTTTCAGAACAAGTCGTCTATATTTGTTTCATTTTATCCTTTATCCGTGTATATTCCTTCATTTTGCCTCTGATGTCTTCTGCTTTTCTATTAGAAACGTTTACCTGGGAATTTATTTGAAGTGAAAAAAAAAATCTTATGCAACAGATAAGACGTCTTAATGGCACGTTTCTGTGTACTAGACCTTTAGCTGTTATTTTTAAGCATGACGAATTTTCTGGTGACAAGATTCTGTGATGTAAATTTTAATAAATTAAAATGGTAAGTTCATCTTCAGCTTTTAATGTCCATTGTCTATGTTGGCATGGTTGGA
>NW_026349563.1:0-424 GCF_001194135.2 Octopus bimaculoides | reverse complement strand
TAAATGTTTGAGGCGGTAATGTTTCGTTACTAAAGCGACACCAATTCGGTTTTTGCTGTTCAGTCTTTTTATTTTACTGTGACTATCGGCAAGAAACCCACCTTACAAAGTGATTTGGATTCAAGGGAGAAACTTACTTTCTATTTGGAATAAAAAAATACCAATAATGTTTTAAGTTCTATTTATTCCTGTCTGTAACTACTTGAACCATTACATGCATACGTACATACGTAAATCGCGGAGTAGATGGGACAGGGACAACTGAAGAAGGGAAATATTCTTTATGTCGCATGTCTCGTTTCTCTGTTTTTTTCGTCGTTCGAAAAAAACTTCGTTTTCTGTCTTCGTCTTTATGCTTTCGTTTCTCATTGTACTTAACGTTTTTTGTGATGTCCTGTACCCATATATGCATGTATGTATATAT
>NW_026349562.1:0-401 GCF_001194135.2 Octopus bimaculoides | reverse complement strand
CGGTGCTCCAGCATGGCCACAGTCAAATGACTGAAACAAGTAAAAATGTAGAAGTGTAGTTTTGCAATGTAAAACTGTGTTTTTGGTCCTCTCGTTCTCTGTCTGCCTGATTGTCTGTGTCTCTCACACTCTCACTTTTTCTCTCTGGCTCATCCGTAATCTCCCTCCACCATCTCTGTGTATGGAGGGGGCCAAATGTTCCGTGTATTGTTTAGAATATAAGAGTACAGAGTCGCTTTTGTTGTTGTTACATTATTTCTTGGATGCTGTACGACCGAGTGGTTTAGAAAGGACACTCCGAGATTTCCGGGTCGATAATCCCTTTGTTTTAAAACTCTTTTATTCTCTTTTTTGTTTCAGTCATTTTACTGCAGCCATGCTGGAGCACCACCTTTAGTCGA
>NW_026349561.1:0-224 GCF_001194135.2 Octopus bimaculoides | reverse complement strand
AAATCGACCCTAGAACTTATTCTTTGTAAACCTAGTACTTATTCTATCGGAGACATAAACACACCAGCATCAAGCGAGAGCATGGAGACAAACAGTCATATATATATATGCGTATACGCATGTGATACAATTTTTCTGAATTATCAGATTTTTTTATATGCTAGACCACTGGTATTAAATTGAAATTAATATTCAATTTATCACCCTCAGTATATATATATATA
>NW_026349560.1:2997-5049 GCF_001194135.2 Octopus bimaculoides | reverse complement strand
ATATATATATATATATATATATATATATATGCGTATATATACATGTATACGCACACACACACATATCGACATATATACATTATATGCAATATATATATAGATATGCATATGTATATAATATATGTACATATATATATGTATATACACACAGATACATACATACTCTTACACACACACACACACACACACGCACACACACAGAGTTTATATTGTCATAGTGTGTAGCTGTTGTCCTCAGCTAACAATTGCATCATGTACAGACCACGAGCATGCACCCCTCTGCGAACATGCATGCACACGTACATGTAGTCTTACATTCATCAAATCTACATGTGTATCCGCATATACAGTTATAGAGAAATGTAAATAATTACACAGAAACGCACACACGTAGATATAGGAAAATCCATGTATATTTTTTTATGCAAGTAATTTTAATCTTGTATCATTCTTATTATTATTAGTAGTAATAGTAGTAGTAACAACAGTAATTATAATAATAATAATAATAATAATTGTAATGATATTTGAAGTAATACGTGAAGAAATAGTACAATATTCAATACGTACACACACACACGTATGTTCATATATGAATATACACAAAAGCAAAGATGTTCTTCTAAATATGTAAATGCACATGTCTATACACACACATATATACGTATATATACAACCATGTGTACACACACACACACATATATACACAAATACATGTATACACACACACACATGTACACATATTTGTATGTACACACACATACATATATGTAAACACACACATATATGCATGTGCACACACACACACGTATGTGCACGTACACGCACACACACACACACACACACACACACATATATATATATATATACACATACACACATATACACACACACACACACACACACACACACACACACACACTCACATATACTTAAAATGAAGCCATATTCAAGAAGTCACAAAAACACCTGATTGTTTTCCAGGAATTAAACAATTCTCCAATATATTTTACTCCAAATTCAATTAATTTTTAAAAATTTTTCTCTTTTCATCTTTTTTAAACAATTCTCATCGATGCTGTCACCTGAAACCACACGAAAATGTCACTAAATCTACACCAAAAAACCACTGAAATCTGCCCTGAAACACTAATGGAACTAATAAAATCTCACAATGAAATCCTGACCGAAAATCCAAAACACCTGATTAAAATTCCAGACATATCGCACAGTTCCATTAGATCTTGAAGGACCGACTAAAATGGCACATCCACACGTACCAAAGGGTGGGATGAAATATGGCGGTGGTGGACCTAGTTATGGTGTCAGTTATACACCACCAGGTGGCGTGCAAAGACAGAGCAGCAAACCTTGGGAAGATAACGAGATGCTTCATAAAGTCCAGGACACTCTGGCGCACAAATCGTATCAACAAGTGAGCAGCTACAATGGTGGACCCCCCGTTCACTATCAACACGTGGCTCCACCGGCTTATGTACCAGGCCCTCCTCCATCCAGTGATACGTCCTACATCGATCCTTTCCCTTCCTACGTTCCACCGAAACCTAGTGAAGAGGACGATGACGACTACGAGTTTTTGCCCGTCAGTCAGAGGAGGAACCAGTTTAACAAAGAGGACTATGTCCAGGGTAAGTTGCGAATGCTATTTTGTCGTCGTTGTTGTTGTTGTTGTTGTCAGCATGCCGTCTAGAATGCTTTGCAGCGTTTCGTCCATCTTTATTCTCTGAGTTCAAATTCCGCTGAGGTCGACTTTGCCTTTCATATTTTCGAGGTCGATAAAGTAAGTACCAGTTGCGTACTCGGGGAAGGGGGACGGGACGATATAATCGATTTGCCCTATCCTTTCAAAATTATAGACTGTGTTCCAAAATTAGAAAAAGAAAATGTTGGTGTTTAATCCTAACCATGATCAAATTTGTAATTATAACTGTCACGTCCAGTGTGTGATTTGAAAGAAATTTTGCTGTCTTTTCTAACAGGTCGAGCAGCACACACACACACACACACACACACACACTGCTGACTCAGGTA
>NW_026349560.1:1055-2816 GCF_001194135.2 Octopus bimaculoides | reverse complement strand
AACCTCGACGGAATTTGAACTCAAAACATGAAGACGGACGAAATGCCACTGAGCATTTTGTCCGGCGCTCTAACGATTCTGCCAGCTCGTTGCCTTGTTACTTGTAATGTATTACAATCCAGTTGATAATTGCTTTACATAGACTACCTGCCTCTATAAATAACTTACAGTGTAAGAAATTCCTAAAGGAAATGGAAATACTGTTGCTAGGGAACACAATTGACAGGAACACACACAAATCCAGTCTTCAGGCTACTCTAACTCTTTCAGGCTAAATATGTTTTCAAAGACTTCAGTAATAAGGAAGTGAACATCTCTTATTGTTGCTTCAGCTCTGCTGATATAGTGGCCTATCAATTAGGGCTGTTCTAACTATAGCCATTAGGTCTTATATTTGAGTGTGTAGCATGCGTTTTTCTGATAGCAGTGGAATCTGAAAGTGATCGCTGACCTGTATTATCACAGATCAATCCGTGATAAGCGTAACACGGTTCACAACTGAACTTACCGTATTATCTCGATCGGTGATGAACGAATCAACGAAAGACGAGGCTACATACACCACAGAAATGTAAAAGAGTGCTGGTACTCTGGTTGGACGTACTCTGAGTTTGTGTAGATATATATATATATATATACTACAGTAGTTAACACAAAGAATCGACATCTTGTAGATTACTGGAGTATATCCAGGGTTCAAATCCTGCCGAGGTCGGCCTGATAATTTATTGCGTTTTTTTAGTGTACTAATGTCTAAGTAGATGCAACCTATAAATTGCTTTGTACAGAAGCAATATAATGATGAAAGGAACACCTGTCGTCGTCGTCATAGTAGTAGTAGTAGTAGTAGTAGTAGTAGTAGTAGTAGTAGTAGTAGTAGTAGTAAGTACAGTTTCACGAACCTACAGTTCGTCAATTACACCAATTTGTATGGAATTATGGATGAATGCAAAACATAAAATGTTAAAAGTTAAAAACGAAAAAGAAACTGCTATTTCATTATTTTAATATATATTCAGTATATGGAAATATATTTATTTGTTTCTGGATTAAAGCCAATCAACAATCAGATTTTAATTATCACGGAAAATTTTAATCAGTTTGTTGAATTCTGTTTAGTAGTTGCTGACCGCGGAGTCGAATGAACAGTAAGTATGAGAAGAAAACTATACTAAATGTATTTCCACAAGGAAATAATTTCCCCTAAGTACAGCCAATATCGTGGCAAAGGATCATTTTGAAGAGAATCTTCTTTTATCTTTAACAAAAGCTTTTGACTTTTAAAAGCTCTTTTCAGTAAGACTATAAGACTACTATGTTTATTAATGGAGGCGCAATGTCCCAGTGGTTAGGGCAGCAGACTCGCCGTCGTAGGATCGCGGTTTCGATTCCCAGACCGGGCGTTGTGAGTGTTTATAGAGCGAAAACACCTGAAGTTCCACAAGGCTCCAGCAGAGGATAGTGGCGAACCCTGCTGGACTCTTTCACCACAACTTTCTCTCACTCTTTCTTCCTGTTTCTGTTGTATCTGTATTTCAAAAGGCCAGCCTTGTCACACTCTATGTCATGCTGAATCTCACCCCGAGAACTACGATCAAATGGAACCCTCGTCGCCGTAACCGACGGAGTGCCAACCAACCAACCAACTATATTTATTTATCACCTCATAAATTCAAACGTTTTATATTGATTTCTATAACTTAGGACCACCTCTTATTGTATGCAGAATAGAATCTTGAAAGGCGATTGATATTACAGAAT
>NW_026349560.1:0-323 GCF_001194135.2 Octopus bimaculoides | reverse complement strand
GCGTGATTTGGTATGGTATTCGCTAGTAGATAGTGGTAGAGAGCTGCGGTGATCAGTTTGAAGCATGGCATGTCATTGGTTGGTTGAAGGAAAAAAATACTAGAAGCCTAGAGTAGTCATTGTTTTGTTTGTTTAATTCTGTTGGATTGATATTGCACACTCTCTCTCTCTCTCTCTCTCTCTCGGAATTGGCACTGGCTTTTATAGCATACAACTAATACAGGATAACATGTCATAACCAGAAACATAATATACACACGAACAAGCACGCTTACAAACACACACACACAGACACACACACACACACGATCCGCATATTCAGT
>NW_026349559.1:0-212 GCF_001194135.2 Octopus bimaculoides | reverse complement strand
AACTCACAAAGGCAAAAACAAGAAGAAAAAAAAACAATGAAAACTAACCAGTCGAAGTTAATCATAGACGCGTTTAATCCAGAAACGCGTCTATGATTAACTTCGACTGGTTAGTTGTCATTGTTTTTTCCTCTTGTTTTTTTGCCTTTGTGAGTTACAAGCAATGCTATCTGTTGGAGTCTTAGCTTTTTTAGCTGCTATTTCTGAACTTC
>NW_026349558.1:0-445 GCF_001194135.2 Octopus bimaculoides | reverse complement strand
AGTTAATGCTGGTCTGGTGCTCAATCAGTGTTGATCTGTGATTCAATCAGTGCTGCTTCTATGATGATCAAAGTTGATCAAAGGCTCAATCAGTGCTGATCTGTAATTGACTTGCCCCCTCCCCTAAAATATCAGGCCTTCTCCCTTTAGTAGAACGGATTATCATTATCATTATTATTATTATTATTATTATTATTATTATTATTATTACTAAGACGGCGAGCTGGTAGAGTCATTAGCACGCTGAGCAAAATGCTTAACAGTATTTCGCCCATTGCTACATTTTGAGTTCAAATTCTGCTGAGGTCGACTTTGCCTTTCACCCTTTCGAAATTGATAAATTTACACTGGGGTCGATGTAAATGACTTGTCCCTCCCCACCAAATTTCACACCTTGTGCCTATAGTAGAAAAGATAAATATTTCTATTATTATTATTATTATTA
>NW_026349557.1:0-658 GCF_001194135.2 Octopus bimaculoides | reverse complement strand
ATTGCATTATGTTCTTAAGAGATAAAAAATCTCTTCAGGGCAAAAATTGGCATATATTCATTTACATCCTAATGGATGAAGAGTTCCTTACAGACTGAATAGCAACGTTTGTACGCGCGCGCGCGTATGTGCGTGTGTGCGTGCGTGTGTGTGTGTGTGTGAGTGTGTGAGAGCGCATTTGTGTCTTTGGATTCTGTTCTAAAAATAGCGAGAGTTTAAAAACTACGACCACAATGGACAATGGCCAGTTGCATTCCTGAAGTACTAGGTCATACTACTATCTTCCCTTAGTGGAATTTAAATCAGTTTATTTCGAGGCTGGCTCCTTTCTCCACTCACTTGCCAAAAGAATAAAAAGATAAAAAGAGATATATTTTTATATTAATAAGTATCCAAATCTATATATCTAACTTCTACTTATTTAATTATGAAAATTTCAATTTATATTACATTTTTATTTATTTATTTAGATGTATTAGTCTTATTTTGTGATAGCTTGGGTTATTATATATATTTAGTTAAATTGGTCTTGATATATTTTAATGGGGACATGATTCACTATGTATCATATAAATACAATTAGATTATTTTCAGATGGTGAGAGTACATTTCACTTTAAGATTTATTCCTATGTTTAATATATATATATATATATATA
>NW_026349556.1:455-766 GCF_001194135.2 Octopus bimaculoides | reverse complement strand
GTATGTGTGTGCATGTGTGTGTGCATGTATTATCAATGCGTATGTTTTTATGTGCGTCGTGAGTTAAATTTCTCACAGTATATGTGTGTATGCACATGTTTTTGTGTGTGTGTATTTGTGTGCATGTGTGTGCGTAAGCACTTCTGTATATGTGCGTGTGAGTGCGTGTATGCACATCGTTGTGTTTGCACGAGTGTGTATGTGTGTGTGTAAGCACGTCTGTATATATATGTGTGTGTGTGAGTGTTTGTATGCACATCGCTGTGTGTGTGCGTGTGTAAGCGCGTCTGTATATGTGTGTGTGAGCGTGT
>NW_026349556.1:0-445 GCF_001194135.2 Octopus bimaculoides | reverse complement strand
TGTGTGTGTGCGTGTGTAAGCGCGTCTGTATATGTGTGTGTGAGCGTGTGCATGCACATTTGTGTGTCTGTCTGTATGTGTATGTATGTAAGCACTTCTCTATGTGTATATGGGTGAGCGTATGGCTACATACGTGTGTATGTGAGTGTGTGTGTAAGCACGTCTATATATGTGTGTGTGTGAGTATGCACGTCAGTGTGTGTGTATCTGTATGTGTGTGTGTATAAACACTTGTGCATATGTGTAGGTGTGTTGTGTGCATGAGTGTGTACGTATTATCATAGTGCGTATATGGTATGTGTACGTGTGTTCAAAATCTCATACTGTGTGCGTGTGTGAATGTATGTATGTATGTATGTATGCGCGCGCGTGTATGTGTGTGTATTTGTGCGCGTGTATGTGTGTCAGTCGACGTTTTTCACGAACTCCCTATCAACAGCTCCAT
>NW_026349555.1:0-204 GCF_001194135.2 Octopus bimaculoides | reverse complement strand
ATGACAAAGCTAAAGGTTCGTTCAATTTTCTTCTTGTCATCATTATATTATTGCTTTTGTACCTAATATCACCATTTTCATTTCTAAAATTGACAAAATATCATTAATTTAGAAGGTTATAAAAGTTTTTAGAATCGTTTTCTCCCTGCTCCGAATTTGGTAGAGATGGACTATATGTAATCTGAACCTTTCCCCCCCTTATTT
>NW_026349554.1:0-200 GCF_001194135.2 Octopus bimaculoides | reverse complement strand
TATACACACATGCATGTGTGTGTGTGGGTGTGTATACAGCTATTTGCAATAAAGGACTCGAAATACCTGTTACATGGTAGCAGACTGTGCAAGAAATAGCAGCCAAATCTTTCCTTTTCTGGGGAAACTCAGACTTTCCAGGTGTTCCAACAGGTTACAAGTAGTCTAGTGGTGGCGTGGCACTCCATCAGTTACGACGA
>NW_026349553.1:0-339 GCF_001194135.2 Octopus bimaculoides | reverse complement strand
ATTCACCCATTTATCCTTTCGGATCTGACAAAATAATGTACAAGTGAAGCACTGGAGCCGATGTAAGCGGCTAGCCCTAACCCTCAAAATCCAGGTACAGTGCCAATATTAAAAACAATTATTATAATTGTTATTATTATTTTAGTATATGCCTATAAGCCTACATAGCATTGTTTTATATTTCTACATTTTTACAGTACATTCTCAAGTAAAAGTCACACACACAGCATTCTGTATTATACTATTATACTGGCGTTAGTCACAAATTTCGGAGTCTCAAGCAGTCGTTTTATAAACAAATACGAGGTTGCCTCGATGTCTCCGCGACAGGATAGTCAT
>NW_026349552.1:0-508 GCF_001194135.2 Octopus bimaculoides | reverse complement strand
ACACAGAGGGGACAAAATACAATATAGAGCTTTTCTTTTCGAAAGAAAAAAAAGGAGGAAAAATTCCGATCAAAAGGGATCGTATAAAAAAAACTCCGATCAAAAGGGATCGTGTCTCACAGAACACAGTAAAAATGTAAAAAACAGATTAGGGCAGGACGCATTGTTAGAATGGCTCTTCCCGTGGAAACAAATTAAATTTGTAACGCGGAGGAATATATATATATATACACACAGAGGACGGGCTTCTTTCAGTTTCCGTCTATCACACCCACTCACAAGGTTTTGGTCGGCCGAGAATACATTCGTCCAATGTGTCACACTGGTACTCAACCCAGAACCATGTAGTTCGAAAGCAAACTTCTTACACAAAGCTATTCCTGCGTCAATATATACATACATACACACACACACTCTCACACACATACACACACACACAAACACACACACAGACAGAGAGTTTCCGCCTACCAAATCCATTCACAAGGCTTTGGTCGACCCGAGGCTA
>NW_026349551.1:0-237 GCF_001194135.2 Octopus bimaculoides | reverse complement strand
TATATATATGTATCTATATATACATATATATAGAGAGATAGATAGATAGATATACATATATATTATACACACATATGCACACAGAAACATATGCAAATATACACACATACACACACACACACAAACATATACAACGCGTAGAATTAATTTCTATTGAAGATGATTTAATTTTCAATTAAAAATCATTGTTTTTCAAAACATCCTTATCTGGTTCCGAAATAGATTTAAACAGTTTAA
>NW_026349550.1:0-452 GCF_001194135.2 Octopus bimaculoides | reverse complement strand
TATTAAGCTAATCAAGTTCTTTATTTCAAACCAAACTAAGTAACGTCGACATAAAATTTGGGCAGAATCAGTGTCGCGACGGGAGCGCATGGGTTGGGAGTTTGATCGGCAGAGGTGTTCAGGTTACACATGCCAGCCCTTTGAAAGCACGACCTCATCATCTAACCCCTCTCTGCCCATGGGTTGGGAACCCTTCCAGCAAGGAAAATAGAATGCCCAAAAGGGCTCCCGATTCTCTGTGTCAGAAGCGGTTATGTTCAGATTACAACTAAGTCTTAAGTATATAGAGAAATAGACAGTCGGTAAGATCAATAATTTTGAAACCGGTCCTTGTTTAATAATGATTTTTTCGGTGATTTTTAAATGTCTTTCCCGCTTACGTTTTGGTATTCCGCTATATTCCATGTTGAGAACAGTTTAGGTCTTAATAGACACAAGATGTGATCTATTTC
>NW_026349549.1:0-263 GCF_001194135.2 Octopus bimaculoides | reverse complement strand
TGTATGCTATCGCTTGTTCTATGGGTATTTTATGATAATGAGATAATTTCCAGTTACTGAAAACCATAGTCTCTTGATATATACATTAATATGTATGTATGTAAGTATGTATGAATGCTTGTATGTGTGAGAGTGTGTGTGTTTATGTGTGCATGTGTGTGTATGTTTGTTTGTGTGTATGAGTGTGTGTATTAATGTATTACGTACGTACGCATGTATGTATGTATGTATATGTGCAGATTTGTATGCTTTGTTTTATGTAT
>NW_026349548.1:1566-2007 GCF_001194135.2 Octopus bimaculoides | reverse complement strand
ATGTATGTATGTATGTATGTATGTATGTGTGTATATATATATATATATTTGTATGTGTGCGTGTGTGTGCGTGTATGTATGTATGTATGTATGTATATATATGGGCAAGTGCTTACAATACCGCAATCTCGATGACAAGATCGTAGTTTCGTTTCTCGGACCGGCTGTGCACTGCATTCTTCAGCTAAAGACCTCCTTTACGTTTCTCCTGCACATATACCTACATACATACAGACAAAAATACTCTGTTGCCAATGAAGGAGTCTTGAATATAGGTTAGAAACCGGTTCTTTCTCTATTGGTAAGAAAACTTGAAATAAAACTGAACAATGACATATATACATATACATGTATGTGTCTGAGAGAGAGAGAGAGCGAGAGGAGTACGTTAATATTTAACTGTGCGAATGTGTGCTATCAACTGAAACCAATGGTAGTCTG
>NW_026349548.1:0-732 GCF_001194135.2 Octopus bimaculoides | reverse complement strand
TATATATATATATATATATATCTGTATTTCTCTCTTCCCCTTACAGTGTACGAGGCCTGATCAATAAGTATCCGGACTTTTGCTTTAGTAATGAATCTAAAGCATGCAGAATAAAGCCGCTTGGCAAAGATTGACCTTGAACTATGCTGCGCATGCGTACTAAGCTTTAATGTCTTAGCTCACATCTGCTGGTTACAGCAGTGATTGAAAGGAAGGTGTGTAGCGTGTGATCGTCGCATTGAACATGATAGAGAATGTTGTCGTGGTGATACCTGCTCAGAGGCCTACACAGATTTTCAGAAAGTGTATGGAGAGGAGTGTATGAGCCACAGACAAGTGTACCAGTGGTTCAGATGTTTCCAAGATGGCCGAAAAAATGTCGATATTGACGAAAGTTCTGAGAGAGATGCGACCCCATTGTTAGCCTAGTCTACCAGTAGATAGCATATGAAGTATTTTGCTAGGATTGATAATCCCTCCCTATTAACTGTGTTACACACACACACACACACACACATACACACATATATATATAAATTAATGTGAGCACCTAGCCACAATACACATACATACATACATACATATATACATATATATACACACACATACTCATACAAATATATAATCATATATATACATTCTTAATAATGTATAATCCCTCATGATAATCCCTCCTTATTAAATGTGTTACACACACACACACACACACACACACACACACACACACACACA
>NW_026349547.1:0-520 GCF_001194135.2 Octopus bimaculoides | reverse complement strand
ATTTATTGTGGTTTAGAGTCAAGATTTGACTGTTATTTTCAGCGTGGTGGCATCTCTTAGATACCCTATATTATAATTTTAAATAGTTGTTACCTTTGATGGTTTTTATTCCCATGCTGGCCACTTGATAAGATCAATATTCTAAATATCGATCTTATCCTTATTTATATATATATATATATATATATATTACGTTGCCGGACAACGTGCTTAGCAACATTTCGTCCATCTTTCCGTTCTGAATTCAAATTCAGCTGAGGTCGACCTTTCTTTTCTTCCTTTCGAGATCGATAAAATAAGTACCAGTGAGGCACTGAGGTCGATGTAATCGATTCACCAGCAGACGTGACATTGCTGGCCTTGTGCCAAAATTCGAAACCATTATTACCTGGTATTTTGATATTTTAGTGTTAGGGACTATTATTGAGGAAATTTACAGATAAATGGTGCAGATAGCTATAAAAGATATTCAAACCCCTCCACACACCCACATACATATATATCTTTGTACGTATATATA
>NW_026349546.1:0-344 GCF_001194135.2 Octopus bimaculoides | reverse complement strand
TCGTCCAACATATGCTAGCATGGAAAGCGGACGTTAAACGATGATGATGAAGATGTTCATCATCATCATCATTATCATTTAACGTCCATCTTCAATGCATGTATGGGTAGAATGGTTGACAGAGCTGGCCAGGCCGAAAATCTATCCAATGCTACTGTGCCTGTTTTGGCAGGAATTTTATGGCTAGATGCCCTTCCTCCACTTTACAAGACCCTGGGTTTACAAGTTTTATTTTTCAAGCACAAGTTCCAAATTTAGAATGAAGTGCAAAAGTTTCCACTATCATAACAAGTGCTTTTGTGTGTTACTGAGAAATTTAGAGAGAGCGAAAAAAAAAAAAAGCT
>NW_026349545.1:755-1230 GCF_001194135.2 Octopus bimaculoides | reverse complement strand
ATAATAATAATAATAATAATAATAATGATAATAATAATAAAAATAATAATCCTAACTACTACTAATAATAATTATTATTTCAAAAAAATATGGCTTTAAGATAAATAGTGATTATAATCTGAAGAAATTGAACAATGTTTGAGAGGTTTATAGTTCCACACACGATAGTGTCCAATGGCAATCGGATTCTTCGATCAACCCTGAAGGAAAGGTTTCCAAGAATAAAAGTAAAGAATGAATTCAACATGGTAGTCCTAGCGATCAAAGATCAAAATGCTACAGGGCAAAAACAGGAACTTGCCTTTCGCTTCTGCTAATGACGAACACCGGATTTATAGTAAACTAGATTTATAGTAAACTAGAGTTCTATTTATAAACTACTCCTATAGATGTCTTGGGGCATGTTTATGATGCTACAAACACATACACACATGCACGAATATATTAATACACATTCACACACACATACATCTGT
>NW_026349545.1:358-745 GCF_001194135.2 Octopus bimaculoides | reverse complement strand
CACACATGCACGAATATATTAATACACATTCACACACACATACATCTGTATTTCTATGTGTGTGTGTGAGTGTGTGTTGTGCATGTATTACGGGTGTTTTAATAAACCAATATATATTCTTATAAATGTGAATCCCTTACAGGCTCATGTTCTTCCCGTACATGAATGCATATGTATATACACACATACATCTATATATACATATATACATATACATATGTGGGTGTGTGTATAAATGTATGTATGTATTTATATATATATATATGTGTACGAGTTGACAAGTTTAATTGATAATCGTAAATTCAAGAGATTATCCCCTAGACATAAGCTCGGCAGAAGCAGTTGTTGAGTGACTTACGGACGGGAGAAGCAGTATATTTTCTTGGA
>NW_026349545.1:0-348 GCF_001194135.2 Octopus bimaculoides | reverse complement strand
GCAGTTGTTGAGTGACTTACGGACGGGAGAAGCAGTATATTTTCTTGGACTCGGGGTTATCGATCAAATATTCCACCAAGTTGAGTTCTTTATTCTGGGTGGTCTAGTCATGCTTCTATGAACGTGTTACCCAAGGAATAGTGTAGTGTCTGTTTGTACAGATATATATGTATGTATGTGTGTGTATAATAATATATATAGAATATATACATATATAAATATACATATGCATCTATATATAATATATATATAGAATATATACATATATATTACATATACATGCATTTGTATAAATATGTATATCTGTATATATGTATATATGTGTATATATATATATATATATATATA
>NW_026349544.1:0-201 GCF_001194135.2 Octopus bimaculoides | reverse complement strand
CATGCTTCTACAAATTAAATTACAAAGGAAATGGATGCAGAAAGGCTAAACTTAAGACCCAGCCAACCAATAACAGCATAGAAAGCTGCTTCTTTTCCTCTAAATTAAAATTAACTGAACAGTATGGATATTTATTGTTGTTGCGTAGACTGATGAGCAAAAGTGTTCTGCATGTGACAATCTAGTCGATTCCTTTCCAGG
>NW_026349543.1:0-245 GCF_001194135.2 Octopus bimaculoides | reverse complement strand
TGGACTTTTGAGAATCAGCATAGGGCATATTCTTTCTGGTTTATATTGGTTGACATTTAAACAGAAATGAAGCTCTTGAGAAATAGCTAAGTGAATATAGTGTCTATATTGATTATAAACTCACTGATTGCAAATTCATATTCCACTCTAAGTATTTGATAAAGATGCGTCTCAGAACAAATCTCATCAGACCTGGGTGAACATTTATGGTGCCTTTTGAGTAAACTTATTTGCAGATTGTCTTA
>NW_026349541.1:0-565 GCF_001194135.2 Octopus bimaculoides | reverse complement strand
GGCGGTGCTCCAGCATGGCCGCAGTCAAATTACTGAAACAAGTAAAAAAATAAGAGAATATATATATGTATCCATATGTATTTTTGTCTATGCGTTTGTGTGTATGTGTGCGTGTGAGTGTGTTGGTCTTGGTCGGCCCTCGATAAGTGAACTTAATGGTCAAAGACTTACTAAAATAACCATACCGTCATTTTCTTTTTTCCTCTGCAGGCATAGTATATCTAGGACTACATTATCTAATGTGTCCTTCCACATGTTTAAGACGGTAGGGTGTTATTTGGTGTTAAACATTTGGCAGCTATTTCTAGCAGATCGCTTGAATGACCGACCGTACACACAATCTTTTATCTTTTCGTTGTTTTAGCCATTCGACAGCGGCCACGCTGGGGCATCATCGCCTTCAAGGGTTTAAATCGAAAGAATCGACCCCCAGTATTTATTTTTAAGCCTGATACTTATTTTATCGGTCCTTTATGCCAACGATATGGGTTTAAGGTTTTATATACAATATAACGATACATATATATATATACATATATATATACACACACACATATATATATAT
>NW_026349540.1:0-363 GCF_001194135.2 Octopus bimaculoides | reverse complement strand
ATAATAATAATAATAATAATAATAATAATAATAATAATAAACATTTCTAATAATAATAATAATCATAAACATTGCTAATGATTCTGCCAGTTCACCCCCTTAATGGTTTCAAATTTTGCCACAAGGACAACAATTTTGGGGGAGGGGATGAGTCAATTACATTGACCCCAGTGTTCAACTGCCACCTATTTTATCAACCCCGAAATGATGAAAGGCAAAGTCGACAATGGCGGAATTCCAACTCAGAGTGTAAAGATGGATAAAATGCCACTAAGCATTTTGCCTGACATGCTAACAATTCTGCTGGCTCACCGCCTTAATAATAATAATGATGATGATAATAATAATAATAATAATAATAAT
>NW_026349539.1:0-1086 GCF_001194135.2 Octopus bimaculoides | reverse complement strand
TTTAATATTTCTATTAGTTTATATTCTAATAAACGTAAAGTTAATAATGTTTACAATATAGTTCATTCTTTTATTATGATTTAAGTTATATGAATTTTAATTTTCATTCATGTTTTTATATCTCTTTATTCTATTCTTTTTCTTAACGCAATATCTTCGCACGACTTCTTTCTAATATACGCTTAGTCATTAGTATAACGTCTATCTTAGTTTCAACTATTGCATCGTTGAGATAAGTAATACTTTCAATAATATTGTTAAATGTTTTTTTTTATCATAGCTTGAGTAAATATGTATTTTTATATTAATTCAATTGATATTTAATGTTAGCAGATATATTATTTTACACTAAGTCAATAGTATAAAGTTTAACATTTTTGTTTAAAATAAAACTTCAATTAGTTTAGTTTAGTGTTGCATTTATTTCCAATAATATTGTTTACTATTTCTTTTTGATTTATGGGATAAATAAGTAGTTCTTTTTATATAATTCCTTTGATTATTAGTTAATATTCTAACTCAGGTTAAGTTACTAGTACTATATTTGAAATTTTATTTAAACTAAAGATTCGATTAGATAAGTTTTGTAATTATTTTCAATAAGTTTGTTAAATGTTTTTCTTTTATTTAATGGTGATATAATTATTTTTATATAAACTAATTTGCATAAATTAATTTTTGTTAGCTTATATTAAAATTAAAGTTATTTATATTACGTTTATAATTTTAGTTTAATTTTAAGCGAAAACTTCGTTTAAATTGTATTTTAAGCGAGAGATTTGTTAAGATAAGATTTGCATTTAATATTTGATATTTCTGTTAGTTTATATTATAATAAGCGTAAAGTTAAGAATGTCACGTTTATAATTTTCTTTTTAATAATATTGTTCAACATTTTTCTATATTGTTATAAGAAGTATTTTTAAATACATTCATTTGTTATTTATTGTTGGTTGATATATACATTCATTTTACTAGTATTATTGATGTATTTTGACCTGAAGATTAACTATATTTTGAATAGAATTGATTTTTCATCGATTTAATCGATTTGATTATATTTTATTTTCTATTTGAAAACTTGGT
>NW_026349538.1:0-379 GCF_001194135.2 Octopus bimaculoides | reverse complement strand
ATATACATATATATATATATATATATATACATATATATATATATAAGTGCAAGAGGAGTTTCTTGAGATGAAGTTCAACTCTTCAGCTAAGGAGGACTTCAAAGAACTGGATCTTGAAACATTCTGGATAAGTACCTTCCTGTTTACCCTCTAATCTCACGTCAGGCTCTTCGGAATTTAGCTATTTGTGAAGCTGCATTTTCCATGCTCGTTGTTGTCAAGACCAAATACAGAAACGTTGAAAGGGACTTACGTTGTGCACTCTCTGACACTCAACCACGCATTCAAGATCTTGTAGCTAAGAAGCAGCGTCAAGTAACTCACTAATAATGTGACTAATTCATATTCAATTAAAAAAATAACATTTTTTTTTTTTTTT
>NW_026349537.1:0-448 GCF_001194135.2 Octopus bimaculoides | reverse complement strand
ATATACATTTAGTTTTACACGATATCATCACTTTCCTGATGATGGGATGTTATATGTAACAAACAAACAATATGTAAGATAAATACTTAGTTTAGAGGAAATAACTAAACAAAATGCAGCATCTCTTATAACAAATTTAGTTTTAGCCATTAGTGTTATTCAAATACATGCTGCTATATTCTGTACGTTATTTATCTTAGCAGATATTCACTTCATTCAATCAAATAACGTTGCACACCAATGTGTGCATGATACGAGTGGTACTTATGAGGACTTGCAAGGAGCAAACACGTTTTACAGTGAGGCTACATAATGTATATCCTCTCTTTATTTTCTGTCTATATCAATTATCACTAAACGAAGTTTCTACTCCTGCAGATGGGGGAATAATTTAATAAACGAATAATTAATTTTGTATGGCATTTCATGAAACCTAACATGCATTATA
>NW_026349536.1:0-708 GCF_001194135.2 Octopus bimaculoides | reverse complement strand
ATCATTGATTGGTAATATATGTATTTTTATATTAATTCACTTGATAATTAATATTAGCTGATATCCTATTTCACTCTAAGTTAATAGTATAAAGTTTAACATTTTAGTTTAAACCAAAACTTCGATTAGATTAGTGTTGCATTTATTTCCAATAATATTGTTTAATATTTCTTTTTGATTTATTCAATAAATAAGTATTTTTTTATATCATTTCTTTGATTATTAGTTAATATTCTAATTAAGGTTAAGTTAATAGTATAACATTTAAAATTTTATTTAAACTAAAGATTTGATTAGATAAGTTTTGCATTTCTTCTCAGTAATTTTGGTGATATAATTATTTTTGTATAAATTAATTTATATAAATTAATTTTTGTTAGTTTATATTAAAATTATATTACGTTTATAATTTTAGTTTAACCTAAAACTTCGTTTAAATTGTATTTTAAACAAAAGATTCGTTAAGATAAGATTTTCATTTAATATTTCTGTTAGTTTATATTCTAATAAACGTAAAGTTAATAATGTCACATTTATATTTTTCGATAAAATTAGTATTACATTTCTTTTTAATAATATTGTTTAACATCTTTCTATTTTGATATAATAAGCATTTATATATATATTCATTTGTTATTTATTGTTGGTTGATATATAGATTCATTTTATTATTGTTGTATTTTGACCTGAAGATTAGCTATATTTTTG
>NW_026349535.1:0-279 GCF_001194135.2 Octopus bimaculoides | reverse complement strand
ATACATACATATATATATACATACACACACACACACACACATATATATACGTATATATATACGCACACGTGACTCTGTGATAAGGAGTTTGCTTTCTAGCCACATACTTCCTGGTTCGGACCTACAACGTGGCAAATTGAGCAAGTGCCTTTGGACCGACCAAAGGGTATTTGGTTGCGCGAAATTAAAAGAAGCCCGTCTTATATATATCGTAAATCCTCGAGTATATTCCGCCCTTGAGTATAATACGCAGGGGATTTTTAGGGGGCTGTACCTCTG
>NW_026349534.1:0-400 GCF_001194135.2 Octopus bimaculoides | reverse complement strand
GTGTGTGTGTGTATGTGTGTATATACATATAGATATTAATAAAAGCAAAATTCTGTTTGTCTGTCTGGGACCCCAGTATTTCAGTCTACATTTGCTCTACATAGACATATACCTTTTTAGAATCAGGATGATCCCAGGATTGAAAATCTGCCCCTTCATTGGTTCTTGAAGATCTAGCATTGGGATCTGACTTAAAAGCATATGGGTTGCTCTTTCTAGCAGATAGGGCTTGGCTGATTCACACCATCTTGGTTGGTGTTTGTCAGATGATGTCAGAAATCAAAGGGGAGATAAATGACATTCACGTCATTTCTTTTACGGTGAGATAAAAACTTTGGGACAACTTGGTGAACAGTTGAAATTCAACTTGGGACTGGAACAATAGAATGATTGCATTACA
>NW_026349533.1:0-350 GCF_001194135.2 Octopus bimaculoides | reverse complement strand
TTATAAGTATAATCATGTAGAGAATGGAGAAACAAACACAGGAAGAAGCAAGTTGATTGTGCTAGTTAGCCATTAATTTAATCAATTATGTGGAGATTATGTAATGTTACATCTCTCACACCATGAACTTAAACAGGCTTCTCAACATTCTGAGGAGATCTGCCAATCAAATTGGCAAATCGAAACGATCATAAATGTAACATTATATAATCTCCACATAATTGATTAAATTAATGGCTAACTAGCGCAATCGACTTGCTTCTTCCAGTGTTTGTTTCTCCGTTCTCTACATGATTATATTTTTGAGTGTGGCCATTGCCAGTACCGCCTGACTGGCCTTCGTGCAGGTG
>NW_026349531.1:0-360 GCF_001194135.2 Octopus bimaculoides | reverse complement strand
GCACAAACGTCACACACCCACCTTTTATTTTCTTCTTTAAACAATTTCTTCAGATTTCTACATTTTCCACTCACCCACACATCCACCAAATAAAGAACAGAATTTGAAAATTTTAATTTAATCATATCACACCCCTGTTTTTCAACATTTGGGGGGAAATTCTACATTGGAAACTATGAAGATTATGACACGCTAATCCTTAGCCTTAAAAAGTTAACCTAACCTTCCCAACCTAAAGACCTCACCTCTAACCAAAATCCTAACTGCAGCCCTAACCCCTAACCAAAGACCTTGCCTCTAACCATAACCCTAACAGCAGATCCAATCTTTAACCATAACCCTAACTGATGACTGTAGTCC
>NW_026349530.1:1358-2141 GCF_001194135.2 Octopus bimaculoides | reverse complement strand
CTAGTTGGCTTTTGCCTATCTTGGCTTTTATCCAATTAGTCCTTACAATATTTGTTGAGCACTGGCTTCGATGTGATAGATTATAACCCCACCCCAAAAAAAAACTCTTTGTGCCCATAGTGGAAAGGATTATTATTATTCAGTAGTCTTATTTTTATCATCTGATTTCACTGCACTACTGAGCGCAGCTCTGTGTGCCTTGGATATGGGCTGTGGTTCGTTGTGGTGCTCTTATTTTCACTGTATTGAAAGTGTTTTACGTAAGATGTGTACCTAGCAGTGCTATTTTCTGGATTTTATACCTACTTGTAAGTCCTGGTGATTTTGTTATGTATTTGTCTGAATGTTCTTTACCATACCTAATGCGCCTACTATGATAGGAATTGCTTCTGTTTTTAGGCTCCACATTCGAGTTACCTCTATTTCTAGATCTTTGTATTTTGAAAGTTTCTCCGTTTCATTTAGAGGAACATTGTCATCTGTTGGTATTGATACACTGATTAGAAGGCATTTTTTCTTGGTGATCTCTGACAACTATATCCGGCGTATTAGCCTTGGTTTCTCTATCTGTGTGTATTGGCATATCCCAGAGTATGGTAGCTTTCTCAATTTCTGCGACTTTTTCTGGGGTGTGCCTATACCATCTTTTTCTCTGTTGCTATTCCATAGTTATTGTTATTCTAAGCCTTAAACTAATGAGTAAGTAGAAAGGTTATTCCATTGTGTTTGCATAGCTTCCAGTGTATATAGGTCCCAATTCTGTCGGGTGTGTGAATATATTCT
>NW_026349530.1:0-445 GCF_001194135.2 Octopus bimaculoides | reverse complement strand
TTATAACTGAGTCGGCTAGAATATTGATACCTAATATCTTATTTTTCGCATTGAGCTCTGTATTAATCTAACTCGTCTATAGTAGTCCTTTCTTATCCTCTTTTTCATTTATGTGTCTTGTTTCGTATCTAGTTCATTGATTCTTAAGTATTTGTATGTCTGGCTTTGATCTAATTCAGTTATTTAATTTGCTTTATCTAGTGTGATGTTGTTACACTTAACTAGCTTTCCTGTTTTCAAGGCTACTTTGGCATATTTTTCTAAGCCAAATTTCATGTTTGTTTCTTTGGTAAATCCATGTACTGTCAGTAGTGATGTTTCCAGCTGTTTATCATTTGTAGCATACAGTTTTAAATGTTCCTCATACTAGAGATGCTTGATTGTTTTGCTGTAACAGTTACATACACATCCAGTTCTGTTTAGCATGTCAGATAAAGATGTCAAT
>NW_026349529.1:0-453 GCF_001194135.2 Octopus bimaculoides | reverse complement strand
ATTATATATATATATATATATATATTATAAGAGTAAAGACCACCTTCGGTCATTAATGACCATAGGATTGCGCTTTGAAAGTCGCCCTCCACGAAGCACAAATCCAGGCAACGTTGTTTATGGAAGACCAGTAGTTGCTCATGCAGTCTCCCTTCACTACCTTACTGATGTTATCCAAGGGAAAGACAAAAGCCGATACAGCTTGGCGTTAGTGACGTTGCAACACATTTTTATAGCTGACTGAACTGGAACGCTGTGAAATAAAGTGTCTTGCTCAAGAACACAACACACAGTCCCGTTCGGGACTCGAACTCGCTACATCATAATTGTGAGCATGACCCTCTAACTACTGAGCCATGCGCCTTCACATACGTGTCGGCTACTTGGAGAAATACACGCACACACACATATCAGTTGAATAATATTCTTAAGGCCACAATTTACTTACACGCA
>NW_026349528.1:0-483 GCF_001194135.2 Octopus bimaculoides | reverse complement strand
TATATATATATATATATATATGTACATACATATATTCATACATTTATATACATATATATATTTATATACACACACAAACACACATATATATGTATGTGTGTGTGTGTGTGTGTGTGTGTGTGTGTGTATGTATGCATACATACATACAAGCGTTTATTCATTCATACTCAGGCATATGCATATAGGCATTCGCATACACACATACACACACACATATCGATATACGAACACACTTACACACATACAGCCACTTTAATTAAATGTCCCAATCTGTGGATCGAGCTTTGAGATTTATGGATCCAATCTGACAAAGCCTGGCCAAGGGTTTAGGTGGGGGCGAGATGCGGTTCCACATCTTCGTTTCTTGTCGGTATTCGATGGGGGCCAAATTGGTTTTCTATAAGACACGACTACTATCATTTAGACGTCTTGTATCTTCCACCTCTATCTCTCCCTCTCACCCTACCCCTCTCTCTCTCTCTC
>NW_026349527.1:0-551 GCF_001194135.2 Octopus bimaculoides | reverse complement strand
ATATATATATATATATATATATATATATATATATACCTACATATGTGTGCACACATATATACATACATGCATATATATGTATATATATATTTAGTTAAACATACACACACACTTGTATAAGTAAGTACGTATGTTTATAAATACAACAGACGCATATATATATATATATATATATATATATATACGCATGCATCACCGCTCCACTAGTTTAATGCGTTCCGTCTTTTTGAAGTAACACTTACAAATTCTCTCCAAAATTTTATTGCAATTATCCAATAACTTTCTGGCTTTCAATGAAGCATGGCCTATTAGAAGTTTGCATATAAACGTGCGTGATTGAATAAATAAATAACATCTTAACTCTACATAGTACATACAAAGTGAGCCTACATTTGGTTTATTGGCTCAGGAAGTGTCACTTCCTTTTGCCCACGATTCTCATTTCAAAATAGCTGTTCTAATACGAGAACAAATAACAGTAGAAATGCTATATACTGAAGAGTATGTATGTATGTATATATGTATGTATGTATGTATGTAAATATATATAT
>NW_026349526.1:0-209 GCF_001194135.2 Octopus bimaculoides | reverse complement strand
TGTTGTTGGTAAGCAAGCTACTTACCACACAGCCACTCCTGCACCTATTTGTCTACAATGAGAAAATTTTCTCTGACAAAATACAGTGAAATGGCTTTCATATGGGTTCAAATATGCTGTAGGCGCAGGAGTGGCGGTATGGTAAGTAGCTTGCTCACCAACAACATGGTTCCGGATTCAGTCCCACTGTGTGGCACCTTGGGCAAGTG
>NW_026349525.1:0-664 GCF_001194135.2 Octopus bimaculoides | reverse complement strand
GATCTAACAGCTTGATGCCTCTGTAATTATTTGTGTCTAAAGCGTCACCTACACCTTTGTAGCAGTTGACTATGGTGCTGCTATACCAGTCATTGGGTGTGGAAACTATGCTATTAATCAACTATGTTCTCTAACCGGCAAAATTCACCGCAGTGAATTATTTTCTGCAGAATTATTTCTGATATTTGGCGCGCCAAAACGAAGACATTTGAAATATAACCCCAATGTAATTAGTAGAACTATATACATGTCCAATTTCATGCAGACGTCTCATGTATAGTTCTACAAATTATAGTGTAAAGAACGATCATACTGAAGAGTTACAGACAATTATGTAAGTAATTTGTTAATAACGAAACCAGTCTATGATTAATTCTTTATATTTTCTATCTTTTCATTTGTCTTGCTCACTTACATTCTGGTGTTTGCTGAATACTCTTGAGAACATTCTTCTTAGTGGTCAGACCATAGCTGGTCTTCTTCTAGCGAAAGGGTTGTCCACTTAGTGGTCATCTCTCTTATAATTTTTTCTGAATCTTCAGATTTTTTAATTTGCTAGGCCACCAGTTTTAAATTGATATTAAATTAATATTCAATTTGTCACCCATATTATTTAGATTTATATATATACTAGCAGTATAACCCGACCTTGTCCGGGTGTGAC
>NW_026349524.1:181-383 GCF_001194135.2 Octopus bimaculoides | reverse complement strand
CAGGAGGGCTACGTCTCTATTACCACGTTGTCTTTATTAATTTTATTTTTGTGTGTGTGTACATCCCTTCCTTGTCATTATGTCCCATGTATCTCGTTCTTATGTGTGATGCAGTGGACGGCACCTTTGGCACCATGCAGTGGCGACCCGTGCGGGCATTCCTGTAGTACTTGATGCCAAAGTTTGGCACCAGTCCTTCTAG
>NW_026349524.1:0-171 GCF_001194135.2 Octopus bimaculoides | reverse complement strand
GGCACCATGCAGTGGCGACCCGTGCGGGCATTCCTGTAGTACTTGATGCCAAAGTTTGGCACCAGTCCTTCTAGTATTTTCCATATGTATATTATTACATATCTCTCCCGCCTTCCCTCCGGGGAGTAGAGACCTAGTGCCTTCAGTCGCTCCCTGTAGTTCATTTGTTGG
>NW_026349523.1:0-261 GCF_001194135.2 Octopus bimaculoides | reverse complement strand
CACGAACACAAATTAAATTATTTTCGTGGAGGGTAGTGGCGGACGGAAAATATATATATATATAAACACATATGTACACTCACACATACATATTTATATAGACATACATATACACACACACACACACACATATATATATATATATATATATAGGCATAGCTGTGTGGTAAGAAATTTGCTTTGCAACCATATAGTTCCAGGTTCAGTCCAGTGTGTGGCACCTTGGGCAAGTGTCTTCTGCTATAACCTTGGGCTGACCAA
>NW_026349522.1:0-228 GCF_001194135.2 Octopus bimaculoides | reverse complement strand
ATATATATATATATATATGTAAGTGTATATATATGTATGTATATATATATGTATTATATACGTATATATATATGTATGTATATACGTTTATATGTATATATACATATATGTATGTATATATATGTATATACATGTATGTATATATTTATGTGTATATATATTCATTCATTTATATATATATACACACACATATTTATATGCATTTATATATATATATATATATATATA
>NW_026349521.1:0-720 GCF_001194135.2 Octopus bimaculoides | reverse complement strand
TTTCTCATGTTTCACAGTCCAAAGGCTTCCCTTTACTGTGTGTTCGTTTGTGTTTATTTACATCACTTTTACAAATAAATGCTTTCTCACAGATTTCACACTGATAAGGTCTTTCTCCAGTATGGGTACGGACATGAACTATAAGGTTAGAATGATCGAAGAATGATTTTCCACAAATTTCACAGTGAAAAGTCTTATCGCCCTCATGTCTTCTCTTGTGTCTTTTTAAATCACTGTTATTCACATAAGTTTTCCCACATATTTCACAACGGAATGCTTTTTTCCCCATATGTAATAACTTGTGTCTTGCTAAATTACTGCTCGAGTAAAAATATTTTCCACAAATATCACAATGGAATGGTTTTTCTCCGGTGTGTACTCTTTTGTGACTGACAAGATGTGAATTATCAAAAAAGGATTTTCCACAGATTTCACAGTGGAATGGTTTTTCTCCGGTGTGTCTTCGTTTATGAGCTTTAAGATAAAGATTCACAGAAAATGATTTTCCACATACATCACACTCAAAAGGTTTTTCGCCAGTGTGTATCCTTTTATGAACTATAAGTTGACATTTCTGGATGAACGATTTCTTACAAATTTCACAATGATATGATTTTTCTCCGGTGTGAGTTTGTACATGGGTAGTGAGCTGTAAGTTAGTCATGAAAGATTTTCCACATATTTCACATTGGAACTGTACTTTTCCCCTGTGAATCCGTT
>NW_026349520.1:0-682 GCF_001194135.2 Octopus bimaculoides | reverse complement strand
ATATATATATATATATATAATTTTATACGTGAGTGCGCAGAAATGTACTCTTTATAAATACTCACACAAACACAGAGTTCCCAGTCTGTCTAGTTATCATTCTGATCATACACACACAAACACACGCGCACGCACACACACATCTGTATATACGTGTGTGCGTGTGTGTGTATATATATACATTTGTGTGTGCGTTAATACATACATACAACATACGTAGATCATATGTATATGTATATATACAGGCTAGATATGACTATAGGTCGCCGTTTCCATTGCAGGGGGAGTGCCTTCAGATGAAGACTTATTTATGGCATTTATTTGTTCTTTTTCTTTCTCGATCTTTTATTATTTTTTTTTGTTTTTTGCTTCTACTTCTCTTTTATGTGTTTGCGTGAGTGTTTTTATAGCTGAAATCGCGAATATAAATCCGGCTAAGAATATAATAGAATCCATAGGAAAGAATGACCAAAGATAGTGAAGAAGGAATGGAAGCTGGAAGTGGAGAGAGGAAACAGAATTAGAAATAAATAAAAAAAAACGAACTCAAGAAATAAATATAAACGAAGATATGGCAAAAAAATATTTAGATTTTGGAATAAGGTAACGATGAGGAAATATTTTTAGAAAACAGTCGTAAATACAGAGGCCATATACACGCGCACACATTCGCGAGCATATA
>NW_026349519.1:0-562 GCF_001194135.2 Octopus bimaculoides | reverse complement strand
TTTGATGGCATGCACTACTCTCTCACTCAATAATAATAATAATAATAAATAATAATAATGATAATAATAATAATAACAATGAAGACGACGACGACGACGACGATGATGATGAGGAGGAGGATGGTGATGATGAGACGACGATAACAACAGCAACAACAAGAAAAACAATAAAAATAATGACAGTAATAGTCCTATATTCTACAAGAATTCTAAGAGAAATTCATGAGATTTGAGGAGAATTGTCACTAGACATCAACACATAATACCTGCTAAGTAAATTAGCATTCACTAGCTAATAACAATGGTGGTGATGAAAACGATTGTAATGCTGAAGTGGAGGTGGATGGCAGAGGTGGTTGACAATGATGAATATAATGGCGATGCGAGATGATAATGATGAGGATGAAGGCGATCGTGATGATGATATGCGAAATATATATGTAATAAATTATAAAGAGGCTTATGAATTGATTTTTAATGAATGCTCTTCGCGTGTCCGTGTATGTATGTATGTATATATCTACACAAACACACACACACACGTATATATATGTTTTTTTTT
>NW_026349518.1:0-233 GCF_001194135.2 Octopus bimaculoides | reverse complement strand
TAGGATTAGAAAGATAGATATATAGATTGGTAGAGTGATTGATTGATTGGTAGATTGCCAGACATATAGAATTAGATAGCTAGCTAGCTAGCTGGATTGGACTAAATAGTATTAAACAAGATTAGTTAGATTGGTGGAGAGATATATGGGATTAGAAGATATCTTGGTATGTAGATAGAGAGAATCATCATCATCATCATCATCATCATCGTTTAACATCTGCTTTCCATGCT
>NW_026349517.1:0-270 GCF_001194135.2 Octopus bimaculoides | reverse complement strand
TGTATGTATGTATGTATGTATGTATGTATGTATGTATTCATGCATGCATTCATGCATTCAGGTATGTATATCAGCATGTATGTATATGTATGTATGTGTGTATACATAGGCATGTATGTATTTGTGTGTATATACGAATGTACGCTTGTGTGTGTGTGTACATATGTATGTATCGCTCTCTCTCTGTCTCTGTCTCTCTCTATATATATATTATATATATACATACACACATACATATATACATATACATACATATATACATATATATAT
>NW_026349516.1:0-249 GCF_001194135.2 Octopus bimaculoides | reverse complement strand
TAATAATAATAATAATAATAATAATAATAATAATAATAATAATTACCATGATGATGATGATGATGGAAGTTTTTATTGCTTTCCCTTTATTTCTTGTTTTAATTCCTACAAAGTTTACTATAAAATGAAATCCTGACTTTGTTTTCTTTTAGGAGCAAAGATAAGAAAGAAAAATGGAGTAAAACATAATTAAAAGAATGAATAAATAAAATGACAAATAAATAAAAAAACATAAATAAGTAAAAAAAA
>NW_026349515.1:0-564 GCF_001194135.2 Octopus bimaculoides | reverse complement strand
GACGTGATTCGATTCATACAGCCCTTCTGATCTGTACAGCCGACGTGATTAAAACACGCACCCGACGTGATCCGTCCATACAGCCTACGTGATTCTATTCACGTAGTTTCACTTAAAATGGTGACTAAATGCCAGTATAGACCAACCGTTCTTTCACTACAATTTTTTTTTCGTCTGTTTGTCTTCGACAAACCGACTGGTGCGAGGCTAGTGTAGTGAACACTTCTATCGCCATTATATACAAACAAACCATCTTCTCTCACTATAAATATTGAAACACGCGAGCGTAGTAGAAAACATCTCTTTCCCTGTCATCACCTGACTGATTATTATTTGAAGCGGCAACTGCCTCGTACCGTTCCCGCCAGAACGCAAATCGATCAACCACAGCCCCTAATAAGGTTACGTGATAGTGTTTTTCTAATGCTTCGCTGGACCCTACCTTCAGTTATAAATAGCCTGCTAGATACCCAGCAAATTCGTCGCGCCTCAGATCTCCTCTGAGATCTGGCCAGCGCTGACCACACACGCGTAACACAGCATCAACCAACCAGCCAGTTTCCA
>NW_026349514.1:0-328 GCF_001194135.2 Octopus bimaculoides | reverse complement strand
TAGACTGTACTCACTTTTTTCTATATGCCTGTCTAAATGAAGTAATGTTTGTACATCCGTATTCTATGTATAGAGAAAGCATTCTGTTCCTTTATATGTGATTAAATGTTCGAGATGTGATATATTAGTTGAATGACTAAAGTTTGTTATATATATGTATATATATATATATACATGTATGTATATATAAGTATATATATATATATATACATGTATGTAAGGGTAATATTCTTTATGTTGCATGTCTAGTTTCTCTGTTTGTTTTTTTCGCTGTTCGGAAAAAAAGAAGTTCGTTTTCTGTCTTCGTCTTTATGTTTTCGTTTCTCAT
>NW_026349513.1:0-409 GCF_001194135.2 Octopus bimaculoides | reverse complement strand
ACGTTTCTTATTTCTTTATTGCCCACAAGGAGTTAAACATAGAGGGGACACACAAGTACCAGTTACACAAGTGTGTAACTGGTACTTAATTTATCAACCCCATCTCTCTTCTGTTCTCTCTTACACTTTTACTGTTTCCTACTCTCTTCCTCTCTTGTCACTCTCTTTCCTTATCTTGTTTTTCCTCTAACTAGGTAACCAAATATCACCTTTACATCAACATACTTGTTTCTGACCTCTTTCTGTACTTCTCTCCTACTCCCTATCTCCTCTTTCTCTCTCACTGGGTAACCATGTACCTCCTCTTGCTATAGCAAGACACTTATTTCTGCCTCTCTATTTCTCTGTTACGCTCTAATCTTTCATCATTTGATACTGGATCACCTCCTCTAATGCCCCTTCTGTTGTG
>NW_026349512.1:0-631 GCF_001194135.2 Octopus bimaculoides | reverse complement strand
AATGATTAATAAACCACTGGTGTACAAATCCAGTTCAGTTTTCTCCGTTTTTGTGCACAAATAAAAGTATTAATCTGGAAGGGTTTGGTCTTACTCCAGTATTTTCTACAGTACTTGCCTAGCGTTTTTTTCTATTTCTCCTTCATATTTGCGAATCGCAATGGGGCAATGAGATAGAATTTATATTTGTAGCACTTCTTTGAAAGCTACTGCATGATTTTATATATCGAATCTAAGCTAATTTCATGATAGTAAAATTTTCTTTACATGGAATTTTCGTCACGTCATAACTATGAAAATCTATGTGAATCTACAAGTTTGTGATCTATAGTGATTTTCTCTAACTTATTTACTGTAGCTCGTACAATACAAAGTTTAGGAGCAGGCATGAATTACCGTTCTTTCATTGCGTCGGACTTGTATATCCTTGAGTCTACGTGTATGCGTGTGTAGCTGTAAATTAGTATGATTTTATGGGGGTGTGCAATTGAATTTAATTATCAGGGTCTTTCTGTTAAAACATATCTACAGGGATCTTTGTTACGTCAATTAAAACTAGAATATGTTTTCAATTATAGTGAAAATCCTTTTATTACTTTACATTATATAAATACCCATACAAGTGTATATA
>NW_026349510.1:0-430 GCF_001194135.2 Octopus bimaculoides | reverse complement strand
ACCTAGGTTATAAATATTTTCTACTCATTTTTTGTATATATCTGAGTATTTCGTTCTGCTATAAAACAAGGTGAAACAACGGCTGTGCTGATAACGCCTGTTGATGTAGGACCATGTTTGTAACTACTGTCTTTTTGTCTTCAGACATTTAAACTGCTTTGTTTTTTAATGACATCAGTTGTTGAAGAATTCTGGATCTCTTGATTCTCGAGATTATCTTCTCATTTCGTGTTTAGCTGACACCAAACGATTGTTCTGCCATATCGGGAAACGGAGAGAATACCAACAAATCAAACATTTATCTTGTATAGTATTTAATATACTCTTATTCTCCTTTATTTTTCAAATACATGCGACTAGCCATTGAATTATTCCATTTCGGTATTTATGTATGTATGTATGTATGTATGTATGTATGTATGTATGTATG
>NW_026349509.1:0-341 GCF_001194135.2 Octopus bimaculoides | reverse complement strand
CTTTTCTATGCGGGTCTATTTATGATGCACACTGAATTGAATTCATTAGGACGAAGGGTTTTGAACTCACTGGCCTATAAATTTCTTAACGTCTTCCTCACGTGGTATTGATGTTCACATGGTCAAAATTAACGTGAGTTATTTAGACATTAACAAATTTATTAGAATATTTAGCTGAAGATCAGAATAGAGTATTCTTTACTCTTAACTGTGAAACGATCGTACTAAATTAACTAAAGGCAGGTGGATTTTTTACTCTTCTCTACTGTTTTTTGTTCTGTGTGTGTCAACAATATCGCTATCAATCTGGAGTAATAATTTTGTAGTTTTGAAATCAGTAG
>NW_026349508.1:0-262 GCF_001194135.2 Octopus bimaculoides | reverse complement strand
TGTGTGTGTGTGTGTATCTATACATATCAATTTGACATGATAAATTCTTGTTTATCCTGTTCTTACCTGCATTCTTACGTGCATGGTGTACCTGCATACCATTGCCCTGGGATAATACAGGTAACGAATACCGATAGCTTATACGGATATTTTATCCCTTAGTCGGTTACTATAATCGCTCTGTTTACATACATGCATACACACATACATATATGCATACACACATACATACATACATGCATACATACATACATGCATACAT
>NW_026349507.1:0-457 GCF_001194135.2 Octopus bimaculoides | reverse complement strand
GTTCTGTTGTTGTTATTGTCGACGTGTTTGTTGAGTAGTAGTAGTATTTGCTGTTGTTGGTGGTGGTGATGCTGGTATTGTGTTGTTTTAGTGGTGGCGGAGTTTCGTTAATGTTCTATTCTATGTGTTGTTGTTGTCGTTGTTATTGTTGTCGATCCTGTTGACGGTGGTGTGTCGTTCCTTGTATCCTCGCAGTCGCCGACGTCGTCACCGCAATCCCTGTAGCTGTCGTCGTCGTCGTCGTATTTACTTCTCCCCCCACCGCCGCCTCTTCTACTCATCTTTCTGATTATTTCAATGCTGCTCCCCGTTCCTTTGTGCTTTTACTGTTTTTTTTCTTTCCTTTTTAAAGTGAAAATGTGAATAATGATGATAAACGAATCGTTAAAGTGCGATGTTTTGAGGTGGGAGCTGTGACGGCGATGACGATAAAGAGGATGACGACGGGAGGGAGTGA
>NW_026349506.1:0-362 GCF_001194135.2 Octopus bimaculoides | reverse complement strand
TGTAATGTTTTTGTATGTATTCATTTATTATTGTTTATATGTTTTGTTATTTATTTTTAATTCGGTTTTAGTTTGTTTTTGGTGTGGTTTGTTTTATATTATATTATATTATATTATTTTATATATTTTATTTTATTTAAACAGTGCCGCGGTCTTCTTTTCTTCCATCCGTTATAGAATCTGAAACAAAACAGAAAGCACATTTTAATCTAGACAAATACATGCCGTGTCTGTTTTAATATACATGCATACATATATACATGCGTACGTACGTGCCTAAGTACGTACGTACATACGTACATGCGTATGTATGTATATACGCATGTATGTGTTTGCGTGCGTGCATATATATATATATATAT
>NW_026349505.1:0-344 GCF_001194135.2 Octopus bimaculoides | reverse complement strand
ATTGCACATAATCCACTTTTCATCGCAAGTTACAATGCGGTCGAGAAATGTATCAGTCTGGTGACGGAGAAGAAGCGACAAGCAAATTTCATATCTGCACATTTTCTGATTTTCATTCAAATCGTGTGGTACCCGTTGGCCGAGCATTTTTGATTCTCCGGTTATTGAAATATTCGGGTCTTTGGGAGTATAAATACCCAAAACGGTGCATGATGGGGAAATACTACGAAAATAACTTAACCCTGAAATGGAAGAAATTCTAGCCATTCCATTAGACACATTACGATGGGGAAAAGATTTTTAATTGAAATTTATTACAAAATTTCGGTTAATATTTCGTAAAA
>NW_026349504.1:0-571 GCF_001194135.2 Octopus bimaculoides | reverse complement strand
TAGCACAAAGAGCGAAGACGAAGATAAAATAAACTAGCAAAAATTACTGGAATTATCCGGTAATTTTTGCTAGTTTTTGCTAGATTATTTTATCTTCGTCTTCGCTCTTTGTGCTATATGAACATTTATTGTGGTTTAGAGTCAAGATTTGACTGTTATTTTCAGCGTGGCGGTATCTCTTAGATACCCTATATTATAATTTTATATAATCATAGTATATATATATAAATATAAATATGTTCATAAATACATATATATATATATATACATATATATATATATATATGTATGTATGTATGTGTATAAATATCTACATACATAAATAAACATATAAAGCTCTGTAGTAATATAAGGCAGCGTCTTGGCATAGAGATGATCAACAATACAACTGAAAACAGCTTCTTCCCACGATTCACTGATATATAACACGTTCAGACAGAAGTCATTAGTATAACCTTTCTCATATTTCTTCCCCAAATCCGAAAGTATTTATTTCACCATATAAACATGTATGTATGTGTATATGTACATATACATATTCATGAATGTAATAATATATATATATATATAT
>NW_026349503.1:0-209 GCF_001194135.2 Octopus bimaculoides | reverse complement strand
TATGTATGTATGTATGTATGTATGTTTGCATGCATGTATGTGCGTATGCATGCATGTGTGTATGTCTGAATGTATTTATGTATATGTATATATGTATGCATGCATACATGCATGTACATATATGAACGTATACATACATGCATGTATGTATTTATTTACGTACGCATGCATGTATGTAAATAAATATGTAGGTAGGTAGGTAGGTAGGT
>NW_026349502.1:1799-2015 GCF_001194135.2 Octopus bimaculoides | reverse complement strand
CATACATACATACATACATATATGCATACATACATACATACGTACATACATACATACATACAGACTCAACCGTATTTGTTTATGTACGCATTCCTTATTCGTGTGTTTGCTTGTGTCTTTATACCTTAGCTCTCTCTCTACCTGCTCATCTCCGTCTATGCATACGTGCATACATACATATATATATATATATATATATATATATATATATATATA
>NW_026349502.1:0-389 GCF_001194135.2 Octopus bimaculoides | reverse complement strand
TGTATAACCATATCTCGTGTATTTTGTATAGGTTTCCTTCAGATATAGGGAAAGTAAAATGTTTTAGATAGATTTCGACAGCAACCAAAAAAAAAAAAAAAATCAAATCAAAACAAAGAAAGAAAAATGCAATTACAACATGAACGAAACAAAAAATAACAAAACAAGAAAAAAAAAACAAGCAAACAAACAAACCGACATCAATATCGGAGGAAAATAATACTGGTGTTTTGAGACAGGGTGATTGCATAAAATGGAAACACATACACTCGATTCACAAGCATATATATATATATATATTTCTATATGTGTGTGTGTGTTTGTGTGTGTGTGTGTGTCTATACATACATGTGTGTGTGTATGCATATGTGTGTGTGTGTGTGTGTGTG
>NW_026349501.1:0-529 GCF_001194135.2 Octopus bimaculoides | reverse complement strand
GTCGCGTGGTACATGGAACAGATCTCAAAGAGAAACTGGACCGAGACAAATTTGTCCACCGAGTTAAAGCTATTTATAACAAACTATTGGCTCCCGATGGCTTCAGTTTAATACTCTATCACGTGACCTTATTAGGGGCCGTTATTGGTCAGTTTGCGTTCTGGCGGGAAAGGTTCGAAGAATTTGCCGCTTCAAATAATAATCAGTCACGTGATGACAAGGCTGGTGTTTTCCCCTACGTTCGCGTTTATTTATATTTAAATGAGAAGAATGGCGATAGCAGTTTTGTATCTAATGGCGATAGGTAATTTCACTACAAATGTATCACAATGATGTTAAATGATTCAGATGTAGGACTTTTATGTTTTGTCATTTGGTGGACTTCTTGATATAATGATTCACAAGGGTCTATTTTGAATCTTGATATAATCAAAGGCATTCCAGCTGTCACCATCATTTTCTTTTTTTTTTTTATATAGTACTAGCAAAGGCACCCGGCGTTGCTCGGGAATGAAATTGTTGCTTATAT
>NW_026349500.1:0-523 GCF_001194135.2 Octopus bimaculoides | reverse complement strand
ATCTACTATGAGTATTTCCTATTTAGCATTGGGGAAGTTTCATTTATGAGAACGTACTCACGTATTTATCTGAGTGTTGGGTCTTTTGGGTGCTTGGATAAGATGTGGATGTCAAGTTGATCCAGGTTGCCTGCATGTTGGTCCTTGCCATGCTGGTAGAGTATGGAGGACTGTCTTATGTCGTCATATTGTCTCATATGTTCATTTAGTCGTTCAGCTTGACACCCGCATCTTATCCAAGCACCCAAAGGACCCAACACTCAGACAAATACAGGAGTATGTCCTCATAAATGAAACATCCCCAGTACTAAATAGGAAATATCCATAGTAGATATAATACCCTCCCATACCCACTGGTAGAGTAGAATAGTTAGTGGACTGTTATGTAGATTGATGTATGTGTGTGTGTGTGTGTAAGTATATATGTGTACATGCACATGTATGTAAGCATATGGATATGAAAGTAAACACATAGGTTATATGTAAAGACAAGCACACACACAGACACATACACAAATGGAGA
>NW_026349499.1:0-205 GCF_001194135.2 Octopus bimaculoides | reverse complement strand
ATGTATGTATGCATATATATTTATGTATATATATGTACATATACATACGCATACATATGCATATATACATGTGTGTGTATATATGTATATATGTTTGTATATATATGTATATATATGTATATATATATGTGTGTATATATATGTACATATATATTCATGTATATGTGTGGGTGGCTGTACGCATTCCTCACTACATATATACGTA
>NW_026349498.1:0-248 GCF_001194135.2 Octopus bimaculoides | reverse complement strand
GAGAGGGAGAGAGAGAGAGAGAGAGAGAGAGTGGTGAAAGGAGAGACAGGTGGGAGGAAAGAGGGAGGCAGGAGAGGAGAGAGAGAAAGAGAGACAGCCAGAGACAGAGAACCGGGAAGAAATTATACGATTATTCAATGGCATGTACGAATCTTAAACCTCTGGGAGTAAAGACCGGTATTTTATTTGCAGATGTTGACACTATTATACGTATAACAATGCATTTATGTATATAAATACACACATAC
>NW_026349497.1:0-319 GCF_001194135.2 Octopus bimaculoides | reverse complement strand
TTTTGTATCTAGTGACGATAGGTAGTTTCACTACACACATATATATATATGTGTGTGTGTGTGTGTGTTAAATTCAAATTACAATAAATGTAAACAAACAAACAAAGTTTGCTTTTAGAAGCGTTGAGATGTCTTAGAAAGTTAAAGAAGTGATTTTGAATTCTCAAACGCAGGATAATGCCAATAATATAGCCTGAACAGGATAAACTACCTCTATTTTGCAGAAAAAAGTGTGGGCAGCCAGCCATGAGACTCGAATTCACACCTCCATAGGGGTAGTTTATCCTGTTCAGGCTATATTATTAGCATTATCCTGTGT
>NW_026349495.1:0-488 GCF_001194135.2 Octopus bimaculoides | reverse complement strand
TATATGTACACATATATACATACACATATATACATACATATATACATACATATATATATGATTATATATAAATATATATATATATATGTTTATATCTACATATATATATATATATGTTTATTTATATATATATATAGGTGTGTGTTTGCATGTATATATGTGTGTGTATATATATTAATGCACGCATATGTATATTTATATATATATAGATGTATATATATATGTGTGTGTGTATATCTATCTATCTATCTATCTATATACATACATTTGTAAGTATGTGTGCATGAATGCATATATGTTATATGTGGTATGCATCTGTGTGTGCTTGTGTGTGTGTGTGTGTATGACTTTGTGTACAATAAATCATGTACTTGCATGCTATCTGAGTGAAAGACAAAATATCTGAGAGTTAAGTCCCCATTTTCCTGAAGAGTTACACCATGATTGAGCAGCAGATATCACAAACGAAGATATTCCTGTCATATCCA
>NW_026349494.1:0-511 GCF_001194135.2 Octopus bimaculoides | reverse complement strand
TGTGATTGCAGGTTGACTAAAAATACACCACATTTAATGACCACATTTCAACAAAGCACTATCCAATTAAAACTCAGCTTAGTTATCTAAATCATCTATGTAAGTGCTTCACTTTTATGTCTTCACTAGATTTCCATTTTCCAAGAAGGCTGACATCTTGATAATTGTGAAATAATAAATGTTTACACATCACTTTGTTTCCTTCTGGTTTCTGTGTTGTTGTTGTTGTTGTTGTTGTTGTTATTGTCGTTGCTGCTGTTGTTGTTGTTGTCTTTGTCATTGTTGTTGTTGTTGATTAGCTCCAGGTCAGTTCTGATGAAACAGAGTTAGTAGAAAAAGCGATTGGTTCCAGCCATGCCCATCCTGATTTATTTGTCTGGCACAATGTATTTATTTGTCTGGCACAATGTATTTAGGGCTACATTATCCAATGTATCCCTTCTTTTTAAAAGAAAAACCCATACACTTTTACTCTTTTACTTGTTTCAGTCCTTTGACTGTGGCCATGCTG
>NW_026349493.1:151-274 GCF_001194135.2 Octopus bimaculoides | reverse complement strand
ATGTACCTGTCTATACATGTATGTGAATATACATATCTATGTGTGAAAGTGTATGTAGAGACATATATGTAGCTGTGTATGGATATATATGTACATATCTGCATGTATGTGAATATGCGTACA
>NW_026349493.1:0-141 GCF_001194135.2 Octopus bimaculoides | reverse complement strand
GTACATATCTGCATGTATGTGAATATGCGTACATACATTGAATGTATGTGGCAATATATTTGTGTATGCGAGTATATATGTTACTGTCGACGTTTGAATGGACTTATCTACATGCATGTGAATATATGTACATGCATAGAT
>NW_026349492.1:0-527 GCF_001194135.2 Octopus bimaculoides | reverse complement strand
ATAAAGCAGTGACCATAGTCTCAAAACGTGTGAAGGAGATTCAGATGAGAGAAGAATAGAAATGGTATATTCCTGGTACTTAATGTTTTCAACCAGTGGTGGGATGGAGTGTAAAGTTAATCCAAACAATATGTCATGGGTGGAGTGTCTTGGATTCTTCGTTTTATAGATCAGGGTGGAATCGGGATTAAACAGCTACAACTACACCAATACTTCCCTTCGTCTGCAAAAGACAACACCACTGTCACTATGACCCCAACCACCTTCACTTCCACAAACTACACCATCAACACCACCACTAGAGCCTATGCCAACGCCACTACTTTCATCATCAACACTACCACAACCACAACTACCACCACCCTACATAATTCTGCTCAGTCCAACTCTACGATTTATTCAAATGCCTTGCCTTGGGCCCTTAATGGAATCAGTGCAATCCCGTGGTGGGGGAGGTTTATCTGGTAGTTTATTTATTGACCCTCAAAGAATTTAATTTCAGCTGGATTTGATCTCAGAACAGAGAG
>NW_026349491.1:0-210 GCF_001194135.2 Octopus bimaculoides | reverse complement strand
ATATATACGACGGGCTTCATTCAGCTTCCGTCTACCAAATCCACTCACAAAGTTTTGGTGGACCCGAGGCTGAAGTAGAAGACACTTGCCCAAGGTGCAACGTAGTGGGACTGAGCCTGAAACCATGTGGTTGGGAAGCCAGCTTCTTATCCTGCAGCTACTCCCTCGCCTATCTATCTATCTATCTATCTATCTATCTATCTATCTATC
>NW_026349490.1:0-502 GCF_001194135.2 Octopus bimaculoides | reverse complement strand
GAGAGAGAGAGAGAGAGAAAGATGACAGAGAGAGAAAGATGACAGAGAGAGAAAGATGACAGAGAGAGAAAGACGACAGAGAGAGAAAGAGCCAGTACAAGATAGTCTGAGAAGTGCGAAGGTTGGTGTACTATGTTAACATTTTTTCTGTATAAAGAAATTATTCAAGTCTAGAAGAGTTAATTGATAAACTAGAATAAATTGCGATTCCCTTTAGAAGTGAAAATTAACAATTTATAAAACCAGCTAATTACTTGCTTAATAAAACACTAGAATTCGAGGCAACTAATGTTTTTCTGCATCGATAAGTGTAATAGAAATGATGGAAAGAGTGGAAAACATTTTATGCTGTGAGCAAGGAGAGAAGTCCTTCTTCGGATAAAGAGTTCAAATAGTTCTTATGATCCAGGGTGCAATAGTGCAGTGGAGGCACAATGGCCCAGTGGTTAGGGCAGTGGACTCGTAGTCGTAGGATCGCGGTTTCGATTCCCAGACCGGGCGT
>NW_026349489.1:0-595 GCF_001194135.2 Octopus bimaculoides | reverse complement strand
AGTTGTAAATACTTTTCTTGTGTTTGTTTTCACAGCATATTCCTATCAAATATTTCTACTGCTTTATTTCTATCCAGTGATTTCATAAGTGAATTTATCAAAGTTCCTTTAGTATTGCAGGTCATCGTTGATGTACATATTCAACAACTTCACTGTATTCTTTTGCAAGGAAAAGCCACATGTTTGGGGAAATGATATTCACAAAAGAACCATGGTTAGGGTTTCCTAGAGAAGGACATTCAGTACAGCTGCCCCCACATCATGGGAAATGACAAAGGGACGGAATTGGGTGTTTTGGCTGAAAAATTAAATAAAAACAAAACAAGTTTTGGAAATAAATTATTTTCAGTCAGGATTTCCATTGCATGAAACACAGGAATATTAAAAAGAAAAAAAAAAAGGGTGAAAACATACAAAACTGCTCTTTTCTTTTTGCTCTTGTATGAATCCATTTGTGTCTAGTTAAAGCATCACTTACAGTGAATGATTCCCACATGCACCACACTCATGTAGCTTCTATTCTGAATGAATATAGTTGTGTCTAGTTAAGTCAGAACGTTGAGAGAATGATTTACTACAGATATCACAGTGATAT
>NW_026349488.1:137-295 GCF_001194135.2 Octopus bimaculoides | reverse complement strand
TTGAAATAATGGACATTATATTCCTAAACAGTTTTTGTTTTCCTAGAGCTCTTAACAAAATATTCAACAGCCATGTCTGAAAAGAAGACATTAAATATGAACTAACACAAATCTAATATGGCCACCATCAGAATATTACATTTCTGATGTTGCAACAT
>NW_026349488.1:0-127 GCF_001194135.2 Octopus bimaculoides | reverse complement strand
ATGGCCACCATCAGAATATTACATTTCTGATGTTGCAACATCGCTATATATGAAACAAATTCAACATGACTGGATAGATAATATAGAATAATAGATTTACCTTCATTGTGTAAAATCCTTTGTTGTA
>NW_026349487.1:0-321 GCF_001194135.2 Octopus bimaculoides | reverse complement strand
ATATATATATATATGTATGTATGTATATAGGCGTATATACATATGTATATATACATATATACATATGTATATACGCCTACTTCAAACTCACTTGTTTTCTTGCTCTCGTTCTCATTCTGTGTGTCTCTTGCAGCCAGTCTCATGATGAGCACATCAAACGCAATTAGATACTCTTTACTTTCATTCTGCATGTAATTCGTGGAAATGCTAACAGGTCGTTTATTTAGATGAACAGCACGTTGAAATAATGTATATTATCAGTTTTAACTCTGTACACAACTTTCCAAACTGAGCGTATGTGTATATGAAATAGGTTTTATA
>NW_026349486.1:0-466 GCF_001194135.2 Octopus bimaculoides | reverse complement strand
TGGTGTTGGTAATGTTGGTGGTGGTGGTTGTGGTGGTGGTGGTGGTGAGAGTAATGTTAATGATGTGATGTTAGTGTTATTAATAGTGGTACTGGTGTTTATCACATAAATGGGGGTAGTCATGTAAGTGGAGGTGGTGATGGTGCTGTTTTTGGGACAGTGGAATTTATTGCATTTATCTCCCTTGTCTGATTGATCTGAAACAAAACATTTTCCATCCTGTCTTTATATACATGCACACACATATATACACACATATACACACGTACATATACACACATACTCATGCATATGTATACACACATATACATTGATATACACATATATTTACATACATATATGTATTCTTGCATGTGTGTGTGTGTGTGTGTGTGCACGTATGTTCTTTTATGTATTTGAGTTCAACCTGCGGCCTTGCTAGGACTACCAGTAAAATGTATATATATATATATATGTATATATATAT
>NW_026349485.1:0-506 GCF_001194135.2 Octopus bimaculoides | reverse complement strand
TATATGTGTGTGTGTGTGTCTGTGTGTGTGTGTCTGTGTGTGTGTGTGCGATCAATTCCTACGCACACAAGTGGGTATAAATATATAGAAATATTAACAGATGTCTGGGTTTGGTGACTAAATTGTTGTTGCTTACATGTCTTTTACAATTTTCCCCAATAAAAATCTCACTGACGCCGACTTAGATCGATGTTTTTCTTTCCATTTCTGTTATATTATTTTTACCATTTTCTTTTCCACCTAATTCCGTCAAAACATGTTGATTTCGTTCTTTGTTTCGGAATCTGTTTTCTTACCCAACTTCAATGGTTCTCGAATTCCATTTCCTCGTTGTATGGAAATGGAATTGGTAGGTCGTTTGTAACAAACAACTATTCAGGGTTTCTTAGTGAAGTGTTCCTTGCAGCGTTTAGTTACACAATATGATACATGTTTACATAAATGTATATATGTACATATGTATATATATATATCGCTAGCCACTACACATTCTTTATTTTCTCTCC
>NW_026349484.1:0-260 GCF_001194135.2 Octopus bimaculoides | reverse complement strand
AAAACTTATACTACGCTCTTTCCTTCCTTTTACTTCCTTTTTCTTTCTTTCTTTCCTTCTTTAAGATGGAGGTGACTGCAATTCTGTCTTCTAATTTTTCTGGTATGATTTTATGCCTATATAAGTCTCATCGTGTATCGCATCGATCTCATTAATCTGTGAAAACCTCGACAGATAATTGAATGCTGTTCCGCTCACTTATCTCACTAGTACTGCTATCTATCTATCTATCTATCTATCTATCTATCTATCTATCTATC
>NW_026349483.1:0-268 GCF_001194135.2 Octopus bimaculoides | reverse complement strand
ATGATGGGAAGGAGGCAGGAATATATAAGGATGGTGTTAGGTGGACAGTGGGTGATAAGATGGCAGCATGAGGAGATTGAGAGGTGGTTTAAAGGAGAGTATGTGCTGGCTGATAGCACAACAGGATGAAGTTATTGAGTATACAGAAGGAAGTGTGCATGTATATATAGGTGTGTGTGTATGTATATGTGTGTGCATATAAACACAAAAGAATGAAGAATTATACATTTTTAATTAGCTTGTAATATAGTAATCATGCATATTAACC
>NW_026349482.1:0-523 GCF_001194135.2 Octopus bimaculoides | reverse complement strand
CCTAGATCCATGGAGTTTCAGCAACATCAACAGGATATGTATGCATGCATGTATGTATGTATGTATGTATGTATACATGCAAAGTTATATGTTTTATTTTATGCATGTCCTCTCATGCGTATAGTGGAATATGTAGACATGTTATATATACCTAAATGATAGTTTTATAGATTTTAGTGTTCTAGTGATGACTTGGATCTGCAATCTTCGAATAAGCTTTCTCTTTTCTGGTTCTGATAAGCTTAATTGCGTGAGGTTAGTATTTAGTCTGCGTGTTAATATTCCAGTGCCCCCAGTAATTACAGGTAAGAGTAGTATGTAAGTATGTATGTATGTATAAATGAGCAAGGAGTTCACTTGATCGAGGAAATGCGTCCGCCTGTAGCACCCCGATGGGTCCGTATCGGTATTAATACACAGGGAAAAGGAAAGAGTGTGAGAGGGAGTGAAATTTAAAGAGGATAAAGGAAACGTAGCGAATAGGATTTAGCTGGGAGTAGATATTATAAGTATGAGGGGAGGG
>NW_026349481.1:0-221 GCF_001194135.2 Octopus bimaculoides | reverse complement strand
TGTAAACAAACCTTCTAACGGTCACTGACCATGTAACATCTCAGCTCGTACGTTACTCCATTATTTCGTTTTTGTCTTGCTATTACATGTTTTATTATGATCTCCCTGAAGAGAAATAAATGAGGACTCCAACAGCTCTTTCTTCTTTGTGAAAGTACCCTCATTTATTTGGAAACATATATGTAGGAATTAAAGGAACTTTCATCGACATGCGTTTTGCT
>NW_026349480.1:0-319 GCF_001194135.2 Octopus bimaculoides | reverse complement strand
TATACATGGTATCAGCCAGTAAATGCGGTGATGGTCGTGGTAGTATTGGTGCTGGTGTCGGTGGTGTGTTTGTGTTGGTAGTGTAATAGTTGTATTAGTGGTATTGGTGACGGTGAAGGTTAACAGTGGGGACGCAGTAGAAGCGCTAGTAGTTGCTGTGCTTGTTGTAGTAGTGATGGTTATTGCTTGTTGTAGTGGCGGCGGATGTAGTAGTATCGATTGGTGTTAAGGTTTTGTAGTTGCGGATATGGCTATAGTGTTTGCAGTAGGAATGTACTTGGACGTAGTACCAGCTGTAGAGTGGTAGTAGTGGTGGTGG
>NW_026349479.1:0-353 GCF_001194135.2 Octopus bimaculoides | reverse complement strand
CAAAATAAACTTGTGTGAGATTTGAAATTAGGTTGGAAATGTCTGTCACTAAATAGTCTAGTTAGAACATAGAAACATGTTGCTAAATATGTTAATCAACAATTTCTACTCCACTTTGAAAACCAATAATATCATTCATCATACTTTGATGCAATTTAACCAATAAATTCATTTTTCTTCAAATGGCTGTCATATTTTGCCATTTCTAAACTGAAGCAGTTGTAACAGTCTAAATATAATTTATATATTATTTCCTCGTTCCTATTGTGAATTTATAAGATTTACACTTTAAGGTGTCAATTCATTTAAATGTGTTAAATGTCATCACTTAAATGATATTAAATCTATCTTTA
>NW_026349478.1:0-230 GCF_001194135.2 Octopus bimaculoides | reverse complement strand
TTTTTTTATGTGTTTAGTTAGTTCTTGTTGTTGTTGTTGTGTTTTTCGGGAAGTCGGACACTCTTTTTTGAGGTGTCCCTCGCTGTCGCATAAGTAACAGCGAGGCCGCCTGCCCTCTACCACTATATGTAACTTTTGATTTGTTGCCAAACGGATGTATGGTGGGTTTTTTTTATTTCATGTTCGTTTGTGTGGAACAGGATTTGTATGTTTTTTCCCGTCCAGTTGCT
>NW_026349477.1:0-403 GCF_001194135.2 Octopus bimaculoides | reverse complement strand
AATAAATAAAATAAAATAAACGCAAAACTTAATTGTTTTTTTCAGAGAATTAGAAAAAAAAAAATCATTGTTTCCTACAGCCCACACGATTCATAAACAACCACCACACCAGAAATATTCTATTCGTTAATAGTTTATATAATAAATTGCAACAAACACTTCCAGATCATCAACATGAAATGATTAATACAAAAAGGAAGTGATAACTATTAGAGTAATTTTCAAATAACAGTTATCGAATAGTTTGTTGTACTTCATTACCCCCCCCCACCCGACACTCTTCATTATTACTCTTTTAGCTATTTCTAACTTTCATCAGAGTTTGCTGTTCATTTCATCCTTTCCCCACCTCCCTCCCAGCCTTGCTTTATTTTTGGGGTTTTCTCTCTCAGTATTACAGTCA
>NW_026349476.1:0-707 GCF_001194135.2 Octopus bimaculoides | reverse complement strand
ATAGATAGATAGATAGATAGATAGATAGATAGATAGATAGAAATTTGTGTATATATCTTGGCTAAAATAGACAAATGATTTTTTTCTTTTCTGTTTGATTGAATTTTTACAGATTAAGTTTAATTTTCTGGTAGAATAAATTGCTTCAAAACTTCGTGAACACCAACGACTCTCACAAAGATTGTTAACACCAATTTTCGGACGTTGAGTATTTTCGAAGCTACGAATGGATTTATTTGGATCCGATAGATGTGACATCTATCGACAGTTATCTGCATCTTATTCCACGAAATATTTATTTCTCTTTCTCTTCCATTTAAGTCCAAAGAATCTGATCTAAGTACCTCCTGGGCTCTGACAGTATGTGTCTGTATATTTCTCGAGTACTTAGTTCTTCGAGATTTTCACAGTCAAGACGCAGCAACCTTTATTAATCGATAGCAGCTAGGCCCGTGGGGATATTTTTTTTAAAGCGAGCTTCATGCGTCCGCGCTTCAACTTACATCAGTTAACGTTGTTTCCTGATGCCATGGCTGCTGGCAATAGTCAGTGTATATTCTATTAGCAGCTATAAAACTTGAAAGGTTCACATTGACGCAAGTTATAATTAGATTGGGTATAACCAAGTTGACATTATGAAAGCTTCGAAATTCGGTGAAGAGAAGAGGGTTAAACTATGCACGCGTTACATGATTCATGCATATATA
>NW_026349475.1:0-324 GCF_001194135.2 Octopus bimaculoides | reverse complement strand
GAACAAGCGAGTAAACACGAGTCATAGGGAAACACGACCCGCGTTTACACACTTAATTTTTCAAATTATACCGCGCATGTGTGCTTTAACTTATCGGCAGTAAATATAAAATAAATGCCGATTTTCCTTCAGAAATTAGCCAAAAAATATATTATCATTAATAAATCATAGGGCTGCAAAAAACTTTTTAGAAATTTAATTTACCGCCATATATCAGTGACTAAAGTTAAAACATGGTCTGATTTTCACGTTTTTTTTATTTATTATTGCATTTAAAAACTGTTTACAATGTTGAAGTGTGTTAAATATTAAAAAAATATTTTG
>NW_026349474.1:0-502 GCF_001194135.2 Octopus bimaculoides | reverse complement strand
TTTAGTTTAGCCCAGTATTTACCGTGTAGGGGCTTTTCTTGCCATCGTTTATATAATGGTCCGTTGCTGCTCTAGTTTTAGTTTGGATTTCATTTATTTTATAGCTCTTCTTCTTCTTGTTCTTCTTGTTCTTCTTGTTCTTGTTCTTCTTGTTCTTGCTGCTGTTGTTGTTGTTGTTGTTGTTGTTGTTGTTGTTGTTGTTGTTGTTGTTGTTGTTGTTGTTGTTGTTGTTGTTGTTCTTCTTCTTCTTCTTCTTCTTCTTCTTCTTCTTCTTCGTATTTATTAGGTAGTATGATTTCTTGTTTGTATTTGTCAGCTTCCTTAAATACTGAAAACAATTTTTTGCTTTGCTCGTGTTTTGTGGCTATTTGTATTAGTTTTCCTTGCTTCTGAAGTAGGTATTTTTGCAGTACTATGGTGGTTATTTTATAATAGTTTCCCAGCTGTATAAAACCCCTACCACCTACTGTACGTTGTATATATAGCCTTTCTATGTCAGATT
>NW_026349473.1:0-264 GCF_001194135.2 Octopus bimaculoides | reverse complement strand
ATCTATCTATCTATCTATCTATCTATCTATCTATCTATCTACTCTATCTACATACATACATACGTATGTGTATGGCTGTGTATAAATACATGTGGGTATGTGTTTATACACAGCCATATGTCTATGTGTGTGCAGTTATGGGTGTATGACTACATGCATGAAAGCATGTATATACATATATCTCTGAATATACACACATAACTTTAAATTGGTAAGTGTATTGGTATTAAGTTTATTGGTAAGTTTAATGGCTGAATGCAGTTC
>NW_026349472.1:0-293 GCF_001194135.2 Octopus bimaculoides | reverse complement strand
TATTGAGGACGGCACTAAGTCAATGTAGTAGAGAGTACATAATGGCTGCACATCACAGAAGAAGGAGATTGTGGAGTATCATCATCTTCATCACTATTGTTTTAGACCCGTTTTCCATGTTGGTATAAGTTGGATGAGTCGTTATAGTCTAAGCTGGTACTTAGTTAAAGAGTTACTATGGCCCACCTAGGCAGATTAAAGGATCAGGTGTCACTCATACTTTTTATTTCTGCTATGGCTTCTATTGTGGAGGCGCAATGGCCCAGTGGTTAGGGCAGTGGACTTGCGGTCAT
>NW_026349471.1:0-860 GCF_001194135.2 Octopus bimaculoides | reverse complement strand
TGGGAGGTTGGTTGGAGTGGGGGGAAGGAAGAGCAATGTGGAATTAAAAGAATTTTTTTGTTTCTGGGCTAGTCTGTCATGGTTTGGTGGTTTTTGGGTCTGTTTGTGTTTTATATTTGGTAGGATGGTGTGTGTATGTGTGCACGTTCGTGTGTGTGTGTATGTGTGGGTACGTATGGGTGGGTATGTGTGGGTGTGTATATGTGTGTGAGTGTATTGTATTTATCAGGGGTTCTGTGTGTGTCTCTGTGTGTTGGGTTTATCAGGGTGGTGTGTATGTGTGTGCATGTGCGTTTTGTGTACGTTGGTACTGAGTATGCGTTTGTGTGTGTGTGTGTGTGTAAATATGTGGGTATACTTTATGTAGTTTCCGGGTGTGTGTGTGCTGTATTTGTGAGTGATTTGTTTTGTTTGTATTGTTAGTGCAGTGTGTGTGTATACATGTGAGTGTGTTTGTGTGAGTGTGTCTATGTATCTTGTATTTTTCCAGGAGGTGTGTGTCATTGTGTGTGTGCATGCTTGTGTGTTTGTGAGTGTTTGCTGTGATTGCAAACATTCCTTAGCTACACACAAGACAGAAAAAAATGCCAAAAAGACAGGCCGGTTCCTCTCCAATTCTTTGTAAATTCTTAAATATATCTCCTTCTGTGAGATACCAAACAAACATGATTTTTATTGAACTCCTAATACTTTTCGTTGAATACTTTCTTAAATACTTTCTTGTAAACTGTTTTTAACATTTTCTTATTATCATCGAAGAATGTATATATGTGTTTTAATACTTTTGTGACAGCCAGTACTTAACACAAAAAAGCTTATACAAAGCTTTACATTTTACTTTTGACAATCTTTTTCTAAAA
>NW_026349470.1:0-596 GCF_001194135.2 Octopus bimaculoides | reverse complement strand
ATATATACGGGTGTATGTGAGTTAGAGTTTTCAGTGATTATTTTATTAAGTATTATAGTAAACAACATAAGATAATTAATATCTGAGGAGCTTAATTAAATATGTTCATATTCACTTATCTTTTAAATATATATACTGAGCTTTAAATGTAAGGTTTGACGTATGTATACATGCATGTACATATACATATATACATGCATACATACATACATATATATATGTTGGTATATCTATACAGACTTGTATAGATATACATATATATATATATGTATATCTATGCAAATTTATGAATACATATATACGTATATATCTATATATATATATGTATACGTGTATGCGTATGTACAAACACTTACAGAGATATGTGTATGAGAAAGAAAAACAGAAAATATGTAGCTAAGGAAGTGGATAATAAGAAGAGCTTCGTTAGGTTGTGCGTGCATAAAAGTTGTGTCTTTTTGTAGAAAATGCGTCCAACACAAGTGTTTACACTGTATCTTTCTCACAGGTGCCCAAACGCATACGCACAAACATGAACCCACATATTATATATATACACATATTATATATATATATATATATATATATATATATAT
>NW_026349469.1:0-392 GCF_001194135.2 Octopus bimaculoides | reverse complement strand
TCATTCAAGTATTCTTTCCCATAAGCTGAGTGTATGTTTCGAGTTGCTTCAGCTGCAGAGCTTCCTTTTTTGTATTTATAAAGCATTGTGCCTCAAATGCTCTTTGGATACTTCCCTGTTCGAAAGGGTTTTAATCAAAGAAATTTTGATTTTATTATTCTGTAAAATAATATTTAATTAGTTTAAATGTACACAAATGCATTTTACAAACCCAGTGAACATACATATATTTCCGATTTCAAAGAAATTTGAACAATAGATATAGCACCCAAGTTAAAAAGATTCCCGATAATTCAACTTCTCTGGTTGACTTTAAGAACCCACATGCACACACACACACATCAATAGGGGCCTTAACTCCCACATTTTAGAGCTCCATGAGCTCCATTTTT
>NW_026349468.1:0-269 GCF_001194135.2 Octopus bimaculoides | reverse complement strand
ATGTAGATAATAGTTGGAAAAATTAGGATGCATGAAATTGAGTTGTGTTTGGTTTAAAAAAAGAAAAGGGGCTGGAGGTTTATGTGTTAAGCAGGAAGTGTGGTGTCAAAACAGGAAGTGTGTGTAAGGGAAGACAATTCTGTGGGTTTTATACTCTTTAGTTGGAGTATAAAACCCACAGAATTGTCTTCCCTTACATACACTTCTTGTTTAACACATAAACTCTCAGCCTTTTTTAAACAGAACAAGATTCTTAATTCCATGCATCC
>NW_026349467.1:0-363 GCF_001194135.2 Octopus bimaculoides | reverse complement strand
GAGAGCCAGTCAGGCGGCACTGGCATTGGCCACAACTACAATTTCCATTTGAATATGATTTGATTTTTGATTTTACTTGACTCAATAGGTCTCCTCAAGCATGGCGTGTCGTCTGATGATTCAAAGGTACTTTTTTTTAAATGGGCTGGTTATGCATGATCTCACTTTACTTGCTGGGTCTTCTCAATCACAGCATATCTCCAGAGATCTCGGTCTCTTGTCATTGCCGCTGTGAGGTCCAACGTTCAAAGGTCATGCTTCACCACCTCAAATATATATACACACACATACACATATATATACATATATCATCATCATCATTGTTTAATGTTTGCTTTCCATGCTAGCATGGGTTGGACGATT
>NW_026349466.1:0-225 GCF_001194135.2 Octopus bimaculoides | reverse complement strand
CTCTCTCTCTCTCTCTCTCTCTCTCTCTCTCTCTCTTCCTCTCACTTTCTCTCTCTCTCTCTCTCTTTCGCTCTCTATCCCTCTTTTTCACTCTCTCCCTCTCTCTGTGCCTTTATTTCATATTCTGTCAATCACTTCGTCTCGTTCACTCGTCTTCTACGCTATCTTCTTTCACATTTTCTTTTCTTTCTTTCTTTCTTTCTTTCTTTCTTTCTTTCTTTCTTT
>NW_026349465.1:0-208 GCF_001194135.2 Octopus bimaculoides | reverse complement strand
TTCAGAATATATCGTTGGAGAAATATCAATGACCTCATAGAGATATACTGTATCTGAATGATACTTCATAGTCACTATTAACGACTTTAGGCACGTCATGCATAACGAAATGCCTCGTGCCTACACAACTCGTTAATATTTACATACCAGCCCTAGGAATGCGTTTCATATGTAAATTGGTATATCCAATAACTTAACACCACTGTAA
>NW_026349464.1:0-407 GCF_001194135.2 Octopus bimaculoides | reverse complement strand
ATATACGTACATACATACATACAGTTATTGTAAGATTATTATTAATACCGATAGAGATGTGCATAGATTTATCTGTTTCTGCTGTAGTTTAATTTTAAAGTTAGTGTTTTATCAAGCCTATATTTAGATTCAATATTGTTGTACACATGGTACAAATGATTTAAAGTTGTAGTCATTTTGGTATGTTTCTTCCGAAACAACACTTCTTTTAGCGCTCTTGACAACGCCGGATTGGATGGTACCACCGAGTTGTCGAAGCCATGACGATAGCCATGGGGCAGCTGACGATAGCGGTATGTTGGAATGTTGGTATGGCTGTTTTTGTATATGTGGAATTATGTTATAACACATCCTTTCGATATATATATATATGTGTGTGTGTGAGTGTGTGTGTGTGTGTGTGTGTG
>NW_026349463.1:0-340 GCF_001194135.2 Octopus bimaculoides | reverse complement strand
ATGCATATGTATATATGTGTGTTTATGTTTGTGGGTATGGGTATGTGTATATATGTGTATACATATATATATATACATATATATGTATGTATATATATATGTATATACATATATATGTGTTTATGTATATGTATTTGTATGTGTGTATATATATATATGCATATATGTGTATATGTATATATGTATATATATATATATATATATATATATATATATATATATATATATATATATATATGCGTATGTATTTGTGTTTTATGGGCGTAGATGCATATATATGTATATGTTTGTGTGTGTGTATATTTGTATTTATGTATATATGGGTATGGATGTGCATATA
>NW_026349462.1:0-410 GCF_001194135.2 Octopus bimaculoides | reverse complement strand
TAATAATAATAATAATAATAATAATAATAATAATAATAATGATAATGCCCGGATGCAGTATAATGCCCGGATGCAATACCAGGCAGTGGCTCTCATGGCTTCTGATCTTAATTGATTGGAAGTGTTATCATGTACGTTGTTTTGTCTTGGTATAAAATATTCTGCTTAATACCACAGATTTGCTTGTCAGTTGTTTGACCATAACCAGTTGAGCATGTCCCTTGGTGGCTGACGATATGTGCATCTCTGATCACGAGCAGAAGTAGTGGGGGAGCATCATAGCCATGTGTTGAGAGGAATTCTTTGGGGTTTGAATAATTCACCAGTGGAAACATGGGTGTTTTTCTCAACATCCTTAACCAAACCTTATTCAGGGACCTTTTGAGCGGGATGGGTTACTCGACCTGAAG
>NW_026349461.1:288-428 GCF_001194135.2 Octopus bimaculoides | reverse complement strand
TATATATATATATATATACACACATATATATATGTGTATATATATATATACATACGTATGTATATATATATGTATATATTAATATATATATATACATATATTTATATATGTTTATGTATGTATATATATATGTATATATA
>NW_026349461.1:0-278 GCF_001194135.2 Octopus bimaculoides | reverse complement strand
ATACATATATTTATATATGTTTATGTATGTATATATATATGTATATATATATACATACGTATGTATACATATGTATATATTAATATATATATATATACATATATTTATATATATTTATATATATATGTATATATGTATGTATATATCTATACCTATATATATCTATATATGTATGTGTGCATGTGTCTGCCTGTATATATATATATATGTATGATATATGTACATATATGTCTCTCTCTCTTTGTCTCTGTCTCTCTCTCTTTGTCTCTGTCTCTCTC
>NW_026349460.1:0-425 GCF_001194135.2 Octopus bimaculoides | reverse complement strand
ATTCCTCGTCAGATATAGAGGAAACAGTCAAATCATTGATGGAGATGTTGCTAGTCTGGTTTAAAGTCTTCCCTCTTTTCACACCCATATAACAACGTTTATGTATGTATGTATGTATGTATGTATGTTTGATGTATGTATTCTCATGCATATAGTTACATATCTAGACATGCTCATATACACTTAAATGATAAACTGGATAGTTTTACAGATTTTTACAGTTCCACAATTGGATTGGATCTGTGGTCAATACGCAGCCCAGTCCGGGATTCGAACTCACAATCTCATGATCGTAAGCTCGACACTCTAACCACTGAGCCATGTGTCTTCACGTGTATATATGTATGTATGTATGTATGTATGTATGTACGTACATGCATTTGTATATATGTATGTTTTTTTTCTCATTTTTATGCAGAATTCAA
>NW_026349459.1:0-258 GCF_001194135.2 Octopus bimaculoides | reverse complement strand
TATATATATATATATATATATATATATATATAATATTTCATATATGTATGCAGGTATACATACATAAGTATGTGTAAAGAGATAAGGAAGGACGATAGATAGATAGATAGACGAACAGATACCTATTCGCGCATATATTGCTATATTTTATGTGTATGTGTGTGTATGTATGTGTGTGTATACACATATATACATGTATATATATGTGTTTGTATGCGGATATGTATGTATCTGTATATAATATATATATTTTTTTTT
>NW_026349458.1:0-531 GCF_001194135.2 Octopus bimaculoides | reverse complement strand
TTCCTGCTATACAAGATTAACGTACATGTTTGTGTGGATATGTGTTTATACGTCTCATCTTGTAGATATAGATACGTCGATATATATATATATATACATATTGCTTTTCATCACCCCTCTTTCATTGTATATAAATATATATATATATTTATACACATATATACACACACATATACACACACAGACACACACACACACACACATATATATATATATATAAATATACATATATATGTATGTACATGTCTGTGTATGTGCATGCGTGTGTATGTATGAGTGTGTATATGTGTATGTATGTATGTATGTATGTATGTATGTGTATGTATGTAGGTCTATATTTGCGTATTTATATATACCCTTGCACACTTGATAGCAAGCGTATCCTTGTATCTCTTCTTTTATTAATTCCCTTTCAAGCTCACACACGTACGCACACTCACACACACACACGCGCACACACGTACGCAGAGAGACACAATCACACACCAGACATACCTTCGTACATACGTCCATACCAAAGTATATATATAT
>NW_026349457.1:0-263 GCF_001194135.2 Octopus bimaculoides | reverse complement strand
CACCCTATTTCAAACCCTGCTATCCACGCTAACTTTTTTTCTATATTTAGCCTTTTTTTATGACTCTCGTTTCCATGACGTCGTACTCCAAATACGAATTTTGGAATATGACGACCAACCCATATCTGCACAAATAAACACAGGCCTACGTGAGTGTATGTGTGCGCATGTGTATCAATGTGTGCGTGTGCACACACATGGATACACATACACACACACACATCTATCTATCTATTTATCTATCTATCTATCTATCTATCTAT
>NW_026349456.1:0-301 GCF_001194135.2 Octopus bimaculoides | reverse complement strand
TAATAATAATAATAATAATCATAATAATAATAATAATAATAATAATGATGGTTTTAAATTTTGGCATAAAGCCAGCAATTTGTGGAGTGAGGTCAATTAAATCGACACCAGTACTCAACTGGTACTTATTTTATCGACCCCGACAAGATGAAAGTCAAAGTTGACCTCAGAAGGAGTTGAAGTCAGAACGTAGCGACGGGCGAAATACCGCTAATCATTTCGCCCAGCATGCTTACGATTCTATCAACTGTCCGCCTTGAATAATAATAATAATAATAATAATAATAATAATAATAATAAT
>NW_026349455.1:0-454 GCF_001194135.2 Octopus bimaculoides | reverse complement strand
TAATAATAATAATAATAATAATAATAATAATAATAATAATAATCTCAGCTGATATAGCGGTGTTAGAGGTACTGATGGTGGTAGTGATAGCAGTAGTTGGAGTGTAGGTGATAGTGGCAGTGGTGGTGGCAAGAGCGGTGGTTGTAAGAGCTTTAGTAGTATGTGTCGATCAGCTGATATTGTGATATTGGTGTAGTTTCGTGATATTACTAGGTCGATAGCGGTGATAGTGGTTGTGGTGGTTGTTACTGTGAAGGAAATGGCAGTAGTAGTAGTAGCAGTAGCAGTAGTAGTAGTAGTAGTAGTAGTAGTAGTAGTAGTAGTAGTAGCAGTAGTAACAGAGGTAGCAGTGATTGCGAACACAGCAGCAGTAATGCTGGTAGTTATGGTGTTGATGATAGTAATATATATACATACGTACATACATACATACATACATACATACATGCATACA
>NW_026349454.1:10501-12736 GCF_001194135.2 Octopus bimaculoides | reverse complement strand
GCAGAGTCGTGAACACGCCGGACAAAATTCTTAGCGTTATTTCTTTGTTCTGAGTTCAAACTCTGCCAATGTCGACGTTGGAATCCATCGTTTCGGAGTCGATGAAATGAGTAGCATTGAATTATTAGGGTCGATGTAATCGACTGACCCAGCCTACCCCAAAATATCAGGCCTTGCGCCTGTTGTAGAATAAGGGATATGCATCATCTTCCTTTGACAGAGAAAGAAGACAGACCTTTCTCAGATTATTCCCTGTGAAAAAGGGATGATATACAACATCAAAATGGACGTGAACTAATCAAATATGTTGGAAAGAAGACGTCACGATACTCATTTGCATATATTAGAATATAAAACAGAAAAAAAAAAATAGATGAAATAGCGCTGCTTTTCTTCAAAGGATTGTGATATGAAAAAATGGAAATTTCAAACGAGGCTATTGGTCATTATATTTGGATATAAGATATAAAATATATATAAAAAAAAAATTAGGCCTTATCCACAGATTACATCTGGACAGTACTGAAAACATATTCTTACCTTTGCACCTTCCAGGCGTGCCGATCCATCCTCTACAGCATCTGAGACAGGTTGTACGAATTCTCCTGAAAGCCGTCCTGTTAAATGAGAGAAGGATAGAATAATTGGATATATAACCAGAACGCAGTGATGGTAATTTCAGACAATCACACACACACACACACACACACACACACAAGTTACATTTTCAGAATATACACCTGTATGTTCTGAAAATGTTATTTTCCTAAATAAAGTGCATTTCATATTGAAGGCTCTGATGAAGCTAGAGGATGATATACTGGTACTCAACTAAGACTCCACCACATTCTATTGCAGAAACAGTTCTTAGCTAATGAAGTTCGTTACATAAGCTTTGTTTTTCCGGTGTCATTTCTATTACCATTCTACCCTCATCTACCATTGAATTCTGGTCCAAACCTATCTTGAGTTTTACACCATGTTGTTATTTTCGGTATGCCCAAGCGAAATATTAAGATATAAATAAGTGAGGGTAATGAATACTTTTTTATGCGACTTCATTAATATTCAAGAGGAGACTGGCAAATTATTTCAGTTCATTTGGAGATAATAATAAGAGAGTCTTAGTAAACTAATCTGGTCGAGTAAAGACAAAAACAAAACACTATACAATCGATTGGGAATTAATTTCCACTGCAAAACCACACAGACCTGGAACTAAACAATGTGATTTATGCTTAGAAGAATTTCACTAGATTTTTCTTCATCTAAAGGTAATACAATAAATTGTAGACTGGAACAAGCTTCGGGATGCTTGCACATGAGAAAATTCATATTTGTTCAGTATAATTAACTAATAAACATTTAAACAACAGGATGTTTTGAAATGACGGACTATAAGAGATTAGCCAATCAAAACTTGAATTGAAAACATTTCGCGTCTAAATTCTCCAACAACTTTAAATCATACAACGCAGAGTAAATAAACGAAGGACTTTAAAGACATAAATCAAGGGATATTAAGGAGAAGACCCTGAAGGAAGTGCACCAGCAATATAGTAGGGGTGTAATTGCAACGGTTACTAATCGATGCAGTTGAAACACGTGTGGATTTATGTCAGGCTGTATACGTAAAAATAATTAAACGCAACGCTATGCCACTTCGCAATAATCTGAACGCATAGATATAGGTGCATTCATTACATCATTCGTTTACTTGTCTCAGTTATTTGAGTGCGGTCAAGCCTAGAACATATTCTGTCGGTGTCTTTTGAGAAACTACTAAGATGCAGGGACGTAACACACCAACACCGGTTGTCAAGCGATGGCGGTGGTGAGGGACAAGCACAGACACACAGAAATATATATGTGTGTGTGTGTGTGTGTGTGTGTGTGTGTGTGTGTGTGTGTGTGTGTGTGTGTACGTATAGATATTCGACGGGATTCTTTAAGTTTCCGTCTACCGAATCCACTCATAAGGATTGGGTCGGCCTGAGGCTATCTTAGGAGACACTCACAACGCAGTTGCACTAAACCCGGAACCACGTGGTTGGGAAGTAAGCTTCTTACCATACAACCACGCTACGCTTATCCGCCACTACATTCCTCCATGGCAAGGTTTAATTTGTGTATACAAATTTAATCTGCGGTCCATGGGAAGAGCCGTTTTAACGATGCGTCCTGCTCAGCTCTTCGAAACGCCGGTGTTAAAACGGGGGTAGCTGATGAAGAAGA